>NW_024544154.1:0-50000 GCF_018167655.1 Microtus oregoni | reverse complement strand
GAAATCATAAGCTGACTCTTGGTTTGATTTGGAATATCATCCTCCACTGGCAGGTAAATATACTACCAGACATTGCCTTTTTATAAAAGAGGTTGCTAACCCCTTTCATTTAATTGACCTACAAAATAAACACATATCACTGACATTACCTAGCCATCTTCCCAGGACTGCCTTTTAAATTTACACATGTATGTCATTTTGGATAGGATAATCACAAAATATGTTCTGGAATAGTTGTAGGGATATTGTTGAAATTTTGTCATGGGGTAAGGTTGGCAAAATAAGACAAAATCCCAACCATATCTAAAAATTTTTAACAAATATGTGCACTTAACAAACTATAGAATTTTATAAAGGAAAAATTATCTGTTCCTTAAATGACCATTGTAAAAAAAATAAACTTATCAATCTTGTATTTTCAAAATATATATCTATAATGATGAAAGATTAATAGAATAGGAATATTTTTAGGAGTATGCCTGTTATACAGTCAGCTTTTGGAATCGCATTTTTCTCAATAACTTGAGGATAGGGCTTTTTGTGCTTGTCTAATTTATTCTAACTCATAGGTCATTTGGTTAAGTGAAAATCATATGAACATTTAAAGTCATTACAACATGAGCTTAAATTTAAACGTACCTATTTACTAACTTAACACTATTGGATATAATGTCATAATAATTCCTTTTCTCTCAAAAGGGAAATGCATGAACATGTTTTCATTTCCTATCAGGATTAGATGAGAAAATAGCTGCTGTTAAAATAGTGGTGTATACTTATTTTCAACTGTAAGTAAAAATGACAAGGATTGCTTAGCATCTTTAAAGAATTTACATATTTGGAGATAGTTGAGATATGCCTGCCTTTTCTTTTTTCTAAGATATATTTTTAACCATAAATTACTAATTCTTTGTGTAAAATTCAGTGTTCTTCAATCAGGCTTAATTCATCTGTTCAGTAGCTTCTCAAAGTATCTGTAGGAACGAATGTTTTTCTCTAGTCAAACGAAAATTTTAGGTTATTTACAGAGATGTGTAACCATCACAACAGACCAATTTTAGCACTTTTATACTACCTCCAGGGGAAATTTCTGTGCATTTAAAATCTGTCAGAGCTACTACTCTAGTCTTGGAAAATGACTAAAGCATTTCTTTGTATATATTTTTGGTTTGGGGATATACTGCTCCAATGGGATCTTCTATTTTTATTAGAAATTTTTTAATACAATCTTTTCTCATTTTGCATAGCTATCCCCATTCCCTCTGCCTCCCCTGCTCCTGCCTCCTCCACCTTCCCTCTACACCATTTCCCCCATCCACTCCTCAGAATGGTTAAGGTTTCCCATGGGGAGTCGACAAAGTCTGACATTTCACTTCCAGGCAAACCCAAGGTCCTCCCCACTACATCTAGGTTGAGCAAGATATCACTCCAAAAAGAATGGGCTCCGAGATATCAGTTTAAGCACTAGAGATACATCCTGGTCCCACTGCTATTGGCCTCACACACTGTCCAAGCCTCATAAATGCCCCCCACATTCAGCAGGTCTAAATTTTATTTATATACAGATGTGCCCACTATCAGTCCAGAGTCAGTGAGTTCTCACTAGCTCAGGTCAGCAGTGTCTGTGGGTATCAGCATCATGGTCTTAACTCCTTTTCTCATATTATCACTCCTCCCTCTCTTGGACTGGTCTCAGGTATCTCGGTCCAGTACTTCCCTGTAGATCTCTGTATCTGCTTCCATCAGTTGATCATTGAAATTCTATGATGACAATTAAGGTAGTCATCAGTCTGATTACAGGGGAAGGCCAATTTAGGTATCTTCTCCACTGTTGCTTAGAGTCTTAATTGGAGTCATCCTTGAGAATTCCTGGGATTTTCCTTAGTGCTGTTTCTTAATAGCTCTTTAATGGCTCCCTCAATCAGGATATCACTTTCCTTTATCTGCTTCTCTGTTCTTCCCTTCTCTTGAACATCCCATTCCCTCATGTTTGCCTCCTCCCTCCCCTCCATGTCCCCCACCCTCCCTTCTCTCCCCCCTCATAATTTTCTCAGGAGGTCTTGTCTGATATGTGTTCTTTTCTGTGAAGATTCTTTCATTGGGTATAATATTTGGCCATGATTATTCCATTTACTTGAGTTGAATTTTATTTAGAATTGTAAATATTGCTTAGTCTGATGTAAAGTGGAGGGACCAGCCATGTACTTCCTCAGTTGAACAGCCATACTGATAATTCCATTGTCCTGATATATTTTTATTTTGGCTGGGCTCAACTACATTTTACAGCAGTATTAAAAGAACAGAAAACAAATATAACTTTTAACATGATACAAAGCTGGCTAGTTTCTAGCCATTTTCATATAGAAATGGTTTCAATAAAATCAGCTATGTGTCAACATACCCTGCCTCCCACCAATGATTTCATTATGCTGCTCAGTATCTTTCAAAATATCTTCAAGGAGGAAACATTTCCATGCAATCAATTGTTTGTAGAATTAAGCTGAAACATTTAAAAAATGAAATAAGGCACACAGGACCACAAAAGACACCAGAAGTGCCAGTAGAATGACTGTAATAGTTTTGAACACATTTCTCTGATGACCCTAGTAAGAGCTTCTGAGGGCACCCAGTCTGTAGATGATGCTGGGCATTATGGCCACCAGCTGTGACAAAGCAAGGAGGACAACACAGGGATTCAGAGATCTCCAAAAGGCTTGTGAACTTGTGTTCATCATTGAGTTGGTTTTCCACAGGATTCCATCAAATCTCGTCTCCTCTAGTGCCCTTGCAACTCCTTTTCCACTCACTCCAAGATAGAATGTCAACATTGTGCTTTCTGATGTTTATTCTTTGGGAGGCATAACATGAGGGACTGCTTGTGGGGGTTTCTGTCCTGCCCAGTTCCCACAGTTGGTTAGCCCCAAAGAAATTCACACAGAGAGTCTACATTAGATATAAACTTATTGGCCCACTAGCTCAGGCCTCAGAGTAGCTCTTATAACTTATATTAACCCATTATTCTTATCTATGATAGCCACATGGCTCAGTACCTTTTTCGGTGGGATAGGTCACATCTTGCTTCTTCTGTGGTCTGGGCAGGACTGTGGAGGAATGGGCTTCCTCCTTCCCAGCATTCTCCCGTTCTCATTGTTCCACCTTTACTTCCTGTCTGGTTGTCCCACCTATACTTCCTACCTGGCCAATCAGCATTTATTTAAAACATGATTGACAGGATACAGACAATTCCCCTGCACCATGGAGGGGAGGTGTTGTTATGGGGAGAAGGATTTTTACACCCAGAAATACTAAAAGAAATTCCCTTATTTACTGTTTTCCTTATTTAAGACATAATTATACAGTGCATCTACTTTCCAATTGTGTACTTAAAGTACCTTAGCTTTGTGAACGCAAGTATACAGACTCTTGCATTCTCTTCCTACTTACATCACCTCTCCTAGCATGCTGACACATTTTCTTAAAACCACTTAACAATCCTTAAAAATTCCCTTGCTCAATACTCTTCATTCATCCTTGAATCCCAAAAGATTCTCTCACCAAGATCATATATGTGTTTTAATACTAAATAGTGAAGTTTCAATATCTCAGAAAAAATAAAAGCAGACTCTGGTCAATATAATATATTTTATAGATTTATTCAATTGTGAATAGCATTAAAGCAAATGCATATATGTAAATATTTTCTTCCAACGCCATGTATTATGTTTTTAATACTGCTATAAATAATGTTGGACTTGTGAAACTTGTGAATGTCAAACTTACTTCTCCATCATCACCTTTCTAGTCTCCACTTCATATACAACTCTTATCCTGAAAAGAAACTGAATATATACATTCTGAAATAAGTGGCTTTGAAAAAAATTCTGATGTCATCTGACCATGGTGGTGCTCTCCTATAATCCCTGTTGTCAGAAGGCTGACAATGGAGAGTTATGAGATCAAGGCCAGGTAGTGTTACATAATAAGAACTTGACTTTATAATAAATTAAAGGATATATAATATGTGCTCATGTGATATTAAATCAGGTACCTACCTCTGATGGCTAAGCTAAGGATAATTCTTAATTCTAAGTGTTATTCACATTGGTATATTTATTTTTAATATTACTTCAACATCCAATTACCAGAGAGTGCCATGTTTTCTGCTGCTGAAAGTCCTTTCTGCAAAGTCCTGCCAAACTGTGCAAATTAGTTCTTGCCCTGTTCCTCATCAGGATGACACATCTCTTCATTGCCTGATTCTCAAGAGGGATACATTTAGGGAAGTAGTTTAAGTGGGCAAACCTGTGCTGGACACATGTTTATTAATTAATGCTGTGGAGACTGAGAACAGTGGTGGCAGGAGTTGAAAGAAAAGGAGCTATAGCCTCATGGTGACAGAGAATCTAAGTGGCTTTATTTAACACCATGGTGAATCTGGCCAACAGTGACCTAACTGAAGTTCAGATGGCTGATAGTTTATTCTGTTCCATTTTATCAGCAATGGAGATGTGTGACAGCAGAAAAGCTGTGACCGTTGGTGACAGGGCTCTGAAATTCAGGTAGCTGCCCAGGAGACTAACAGCAGGAGTCTGTGTGATAACAGCTGAGTAACAAACTGTTCCTCGAAGGGGAATCTTTGCTGGTACAGCTTTCTGTACATTATACGTTGTTTACCTAGCTAGGTAACACTGTCACTTTTGCCATTGCCTTTTTTCACTGTTAAAGATGGAATTCAGAATCTTTCACAGGCTAAAATTGTGCCCAAGCCATCATCTACGCATCTACCCTTCCTTTCTTAGTCATGATTGCATTCCAATTAACAAATATTTACATATTTGTTTCAGTTGATACTTTCATAAGCACTGTGAGTCTTGAAGAAAAGATTATTTTCTGATTCCCAGTTCATCTTTCTAGCCATCTTAATGATTTCCTGGCAACAATTTTTATGTAGGAAAGGGAGAAACAATAATTATACATACATATTACTCTTTCTTTTTCTCTCAGTAATATTTTGCTCTAGTAGAAGCGATGCCAATGAGGCTGAGCCTGATAAGCTGAATTAGACACACAATGATGCTAAAAGCATTTTGGATTGAATATTGTTTTGTCCTTAAACATTATACACATAGAGGACAGTCTGATCAAGCATTTTGCAAATGAATTCCATTCATCATTGGAGGCTTGCCTGATCAGAGAAAATCCATCATCACCAATATGCCATTAATGACTTATTTCAACTCTGCTTCAACAAAGTACACAAAGCATACATCTACAAATGGTTGTACCTGGGGGTCATGAATGTCATAATATTAGAATATGCTGTGAAAGATTATATATTGTATATGATTATTTGACCTACTTATCTATAGAGTAACTAGGTAAATAGGTAGTAGGTCAGAGATGAGTGACAAAATTGTGGAGAATCCAGCTCTAAGAGATAGAGAGAGTTATCAGCAGATTGTGCCACACATCTACACAGATTTCATACATTCAAACTATCACCATGTTTCAAATATCATCTCTAACTTTATAAGTGTTTTAAAATCAGATTTTATATTATACCCCATAATTTACATTCAACAGTTCATAAAAAGACAACTAATATGAGTTGTTAAAATATGTATTTACTGCAAAGGCAAATATATGTTAATCTCTTCATAGATAAAAAATCCAACCCAAAATATATTTATATTTCACATTGATGCATAATGATTGCATATATATTGTCACATCACATTTTTGTGCACACATACCTTAGGTTTACACAAAGGAAAACTATGTAGGTAAGCATTAATCATATTTACTTACCTACTCTTGCAAGTATCTAATAATGGATCCATTTTTAGCTTTTAAAAGAAAAAGAATAGTCACTTAAATGATTCTGTAGATTAAAAAACCTGAAATGAAGTATCACTTCATTCTTAAAATTTATAAAAATGTTTAGAATGTGCATTTTTATCAGACTACTTAGGGGAATGAAAGTTTGAAATTCAATAAATTTCTAAATAATATTTGTAACTATTCAAGACTAGGAAACAATTGTGCTGAAAGCAATTGATAAAAGGAAAATAAAGCATGCATCTATAGCTGTTAGGCACGCATATTCCTCTTTTACATATTGTTAACTTGTCGATTTTTAAAAATTTCAACAGGTAAACATTTTCAGTCCAGTCAGTGTCTGTGAGTTATTATTGCTGTTGTGAAACACCATGGCTAAAGCTTTATGGGGCAGAAACAGTTTATTTGGCTTACACTTTCACATCACTGTTTATTATTGGAGGAAGTCAGGACAGAAACTCAAACATGGAAAGGAACTAGAGGCAGGAGCTGATGACAGGGGCATAGAAGCATGCAACTCAGTGGCTTGTACTATTTGAACAGTCTGCTTTCTTACAGAACCCAGGACCACAAGACCAGGGATAGTCCCACCTACAACAGCATGAGCCCACCCAAATAAATCACTATTTTTTTTTAAAAGAAAAATGTCTTAAGGGCTTGCCAGTAACCTGATCGTAGGAAGGCAATTTCTGAATTGAGGTTCTCTCTTCCCAGATATAAAGCTAGTTGGTGCAGTTAGTTAGTATAATAGGCATTATCTTTTAAGTTACAAAATGGATCTAGGGTATTTTTAGTTCACTGTATTTTGGAATGTTGTGAAAACAATCTTCTTTCTGGAGATAAATAATCTGGTGATTAAATGGATAGGTAACTTGCTGAATTTCATATAGTAATCTAATAGAAAGGAAAAAATAATATGCATTATAAAGAAAAATATTGTCCTTAAATTATAGAATGACTTAACTTTTAGTTTCATTTTGCTCCATCCAGCCCCTACTGTGTTTCCTCAACTCCAAAATTGTTACCCTCTTTTTATTCAATTATTGCATATGTGTGTGTAAAACATATGCAATATATATAATTACATCATTCTGAAGGGATTTTTGTTATTATAAGCAAACATTTTCTTACTAAAACTGCTTTTCTATTTGTAAACACTAGTGATTTATCTTACTATTGACTAAAAATAAGTCTAATATTTTATACCCTGTCTTTTTAAGTCTATTGAAAGTTATAAAAAGAGCAAGTCTCATAACAGTATTTTAGTATGCTAGACTCTAAAGATGATATTGAACATATTTCTCAGACAACAATCACACCGAATTGATTCCTAACCAATTTCAATTAGAGTTAATGCTGATTCAATGAAGTGTATTGCTTATAATCTCTCTCTCTCTCTCTCTCTCTCTCTCTCTCTCTCTCTCTCACACACACACACACACACACAAACAGACATACACACATATGTTTGTGTTTCAATTTAATAGTACTGTCAATTGGAGAATAAGTATAATAAGCATACAGATTTCCATATTTGTCCAGTAAAACAGGCCATCAACAGGTAAGACTCACCTTGACAAACATGCCTTTCATTTCCCTGGTATAGTCCTTTTCTGTTATGAAAACAAAACACCTGAGTCTGGGTACTTATTGAGAGAGCGAGAGAGAGAGAGAGAGAGAGAGAGAGAGAGAGAGAGAGAGGTTTATTTAGCTTGTAGTTTTGGAAGGTGAGAGTACAAAATTACTTTTTCTTTTTTTTTCTTGACATCTCTATTTATTTATTTTTTTATTATTTAATTTATTTATTTATTAAAGATTTCTGCCTCCTCCCCACCACCGCCTTCCATTTCCCTCCCCCTCCCATGATCAAGTTTCCCTCCCTCATCAGCTCGAAGAGCAATCATGGTTCCCTGACCTGTGCGAAGTTCAAGGACCACCCACCTCTATCCAGGTCTAGTAAGGTGAGCATCCAAACTGTGTAGGCTCCCCCAAAGCCAGTACATGCAGTAGGATCAAAATCCCATTGCCATTGTTCTTGAGTTCTCAGTAGTCCTCATTGTCCGCTATGTTCAGCAAGTCCAGTTTTATCCCATGCTTTTTCAGACCCAGGCCAGCTGGCCTTAGTGGTTCCCAATAGAACATCCCCATGGTCTCACTGTGTGGGTGCACCCCTCGCGGTCCTGAGTTCCTTGCTCCCTCTCCCATAGTCCCCATCCTCCAAATTTACTCAGGTGGTCTTGTTTGTTTCTATTTCCCATGTATATTAGATCCATGTACATCTCTCTTAGGGTTCTCATTGTTGTCTAGGTTCTCTGGAACTGTGATTTGTAGGCTGGTTTTCTTTGCTTTATGTTTAAAAACCACTTATGAGTGAGTACATATGATAATTGTCTTTCTGGGTCTGGGTTACCTCACTCAATATGATGTTTCCTAGATCCATCCATTTGTCTGCAAATTTCAAGATGCCATTATTTTTTTCTCCTGTGTAGTACTCCATTGTATAAATGTACCACATTTCCTTATCCATTCTTCAGTTGAGGGGTATTTAGGTTGTTGCTAGATTATAGCTAAGACAAACAAACAATTCTGCTATTAACGTAGTTGAGCACATGTCCTTGTAGTATAGTTGAGCATCCTTTGGGTAATTATTATTATCAAAAGTGGTAATAATCCAATAAAAAATGGAGTACAGACCTCAACAGAGAACTCTCAACAGAGGAATCTAAAGTGGCTAAAAGACACTTATGGAAATGATCAACATCCTTAGTCATCAGCAAAATTTGAATCAAAACAACTCTGAAATTCCATATTAGACCTGTTAGAATGGGCCAATATCACAAACACTCAAAACCCTGTCTCGAAAAACCAAAAAAAAAAAAAAAAAAAAAAAAAAAAAAAGAACCAGAGGCATTACTATTTTAAAAATGTGAGGAGTACTTGTTTGGGGGTATGTGCTTTTTATTGAAAATTTCTTTAACAAACAGGTCAAAAATGTGATGAAAACTATCATGGCTGGATTGCAGCAAACCAACACTGAAAAGATTCTTCTGAGCTGGGTCCGACAGTCAACGCACAATTATCCACAGCTTAACGTCATCAACTTCACCACCAGCTGGTCTGATGGCCTAGCTTTGAATGCTCTCATCCACAGTCACAGGTAAATTTGAAATTTAAATTGTTTTTTTAAGTATTGATTTAGACACTAATGATGTATTTTATTGCAATATGACCTGTCTACTAGGAAAAATGGTGTTCACAATATCGATCTAAGTATTTATTGAAACAGACTAAGCATATCATCATATATTTACCTGCTTATGTGAGATAGGGCATCTCTAGGTAGGTATTCCTGTCTCAGTTCTCAGAATAATGGGATTACATGCTTTAAACACCATGGCTAGGAGTTTTCTAATTTTTTAGTTACATATGGCTGTGGTTGAAGGAGGAACAAAAATGAACACATTTTATACTTAGACTCCAAAACAACCAGATTATTTCATGACTTTGCTAATAAGGGGGCTGATAGATTTCAACAGAAGCAGAAATAAGTTTGAGCCTAGACTACAGAACTCAAAGTGGTTTCAAATTTTATGCAAGTGGTTTTAGTGAGATCACCATTCTCAGATAAATAATGTACAGGTAAACATTTGTCATATGAAACATAAGCTTCCATAGCAAACATCATGATATCATGGACGTTTTCTTTCTGATGAGGATTAAAAGAAACATTAAGCATTTTAGTAACCATAGCAAAAAAGGGGGTGGGCATCTAGTGAGTTCAATAACTCAGTGTTCAGAACATCAAAAGAGAGTTTTTTTTTCTATATAGAGCAGCAAAGCAATTTCTTTGAATTACGGAACAATTCTGTGGGCATTCATATAAATAACAGTATAACATAGTAAACTAAGCAGCTTTACTATAGTCCAGACAGTTTTCTAGTTTTCACAATGACAAAACAATTGTTTTATTTTCTTAGATAATAAAGTTTAATAAATTAATTTATAATTTTTCAAATAAAGTTATAATCATGTGGGAAAGGTGCATATATACATACATAATTATATATAAAATATATTATTTTAAAATACAATACTTTCATATGTACAAGTTATACAGCATCATTCTACATATGATTATATCATGTAATATTTCCTCCAAGAAATATCTACCTTGGTCTTGTCATTAACTGTTCTTTTAAATGACTCCCAAATTAATTGTTTATTTTTTTAATGAATTCCACTGGACTTCAGCTTCCCAGAATACCCACACAGGTTATCTTTTGTCACGTGTATTTATCTATTTTTGTTCCCTTTTCTTTTTCACCAAGTCTCCCATTTTTCTATACCACTCTTGTTTCCAAAGAAGGCCAGAATATAAATTTTCCTTGTGGTAAGGCTCAACTCAAGGGCAAACTCAAAGTAAGCATCTTTGTCAGGTGTCATGCTGCAGCTGGGCTTAATTAGTCCCATCCAGACCAGGTTTCCAGGTGAGAGATTCAGCAAAACTGACTGTAAAAAGTAGTCTGATTGGTTCTGATCCACACATTTAACAAGGCATACAGGCTGATTTTCATAGGTACAACAAAAGAAAGCTTTCCACAGCTTCAGTACAGTCAGTTAAGGATAGATTGAGCTATTGATTTTGCATCATCAGTTCATGCTCATTAATGCAGCCACATGCTTCACATTAAGGGCCTGAAGAAATATTGATCTTGCTCTTCATGTACATATTAGCAGATAAACAAAAATATTGAGGATTGGCTTATGTGCTCCTTGGTGGCTCTTTCCTATTTTCATTTCAAGTGGGAGACTTCACGCCTGGAAGCATGTTCACACACCATATTTGTTCATTTTCTTTTTATAATTTTTGAACATGTTTCTAAGTAATACAGGAAACATCCAGCTTGTCCTATCCCTGACCTACTTGTTCTCTGCCACAGTGTATCTGCATTTATGTATTTTGAATGAGCCATCAATAACTATCTTTTTATACATTGCATGTTTAGTTCTCAAGAGGTTCCTTACAGTTGCTTGATGCTTTTTCATGAATCACCTGCCTCTTTGTCTTTGACAGATGTTAATATTGTTTATCTAGAGAAAAAAAAAACATGGTTGGACTTTCTGTTCCAAGGTGATTGTCATTGGCACTCTTAGGAATGTCATTCAGTACCCTGATTTCAATAATTGAGTGAGTAAGCTATATAGAACAGAGACAGCAAAGCACAGAGACCTTGGGAATGAAAAGGTTTATGTTCAAACACAATGTCCACTACAGTGAATTTGAAAGGAAGCCAGGTTATACTTTTACACAAAAATGATAATTGATAAGAAATATATACAAAATATAAACATTAAATTATAATAACCTTAAAAATGAATTTAAATTTTCATGCTAACTCCTTTTTCCTATCCCAGGATGTGGTTTAAGAAAAAGTTATCCATTATGTTACTGAGATCTCCCTTTGGTCTAGTTCTGCTCCTTGTTACATGTGATCTTTGTTGAAAGGATTCAGGTGAGAAGAGAGTCAGAATTTATTATGAAATAAAATAAGATACACCTGATGATAAAAATGGGTAGTTCTCAAAGAGGAAAAAACTATCATGGGATGAGAGTCAACGGTAGTCAGAGAGGCAATTTTATAGTGCAAGCATTGGAGGGGTGAGAATTGACATTGGACAAAAGGACAATTGTACCAACCTATATTTTTTAAGTAAGTGTTATACTATTTCTCAAAGTTACTCAAACAAACAGCTTTCCTGAAGTACATTTTCCTGCCAAAGTGATTGAGAAACTGATTTGAATTGATGGTTCCTAAAGAAGAAAGTGATTTATCTTTATTGTATACCAGAAAGTCAAAACAAGATAGTGTGATTTTAATTTTCTCAATGGTATAGAAAAATCATGTCTCCACCAAGGGTAAAAGAGAGATTCAGATTCAGATCCAATTCATTTACCAAAGACCTGAAATTGAGGTTTCTTATTTCATAAGCTGCTGATTATAAGGAAGAGTTCCATCCTCAATATCTTTTAACCCTGTTAATATTTGTCTAGCTACCTAAGAGTCATCCCCAGAATTGAAATCCTCAAAACATTTAGAAGGTAACTATTTAAAGACTTATATGTCAACTTTCCTAAGGGGCTTTGGGAGGATTTCCTAAGAAGAATTTCCTTTGTATGGTTTACTTAGGAGTAATGAATCTAGCCAGGTGGTAATGGTGCACACCTTTAATCCCAACACTTGGAGGCAGAGACAAGCACAGCTCTGTGAATTCAAGGCCAGCCTGAAGGCCAGCCTAAGAGCTAGTTTCAGGACAGGCTCCAAAGCTACAGAAAAACATTGTCATGAAACAAACAAACGAACATTATGAGTCCAGTTGGAAATTTTTAAAAGTTTGGTGGCTGGAGGAGAAGCTAAAAGTATAGGGAAAAAATCTTTCTAACTCCTTTCTAGGAGTTAATAATTGTTAACCCTAAGGACCCTCTCTATAAGTTCTGATCAGAACCTGTTAATATCCTGGTGAAGGCATTTTTATCATATTTCTGAATGGATTTGAAATTTCTATAATGCACATTGTTTGTAGATCATTGGAATTGATTGAATCTGCAGTCAGATTAGAGATTATATGCGATAATATACAAAAAGATCTGAATATACAAAAGGTTACCAATAATGTACTTCAGAAAGGCTTAGGCTTATGGTTAAATAAGGACCTAAGTACACTTCAGGGAATTCTTCATAGCATTTCCCTGTAGGGTAAGATGGTTCTTCTGTCAATATATTTTTTAAAGATTATTTTCTTGTTCATTTTACTTATTTATATAAGTATGTATCTGCTTGAGTGTATTTCATGTATGTGTAGGCACCTTCAGAGGCCAGACGAGGGCACTAGATCACTGAAAGATGCAGTTTCAAGCAGTTGTGAGTCATGCAACATGGGTGCTGGGAATGACTTCATGTCCTCTGGGAAAGAAGCAAGCACTCTTATTGAGCAATCTATTCAGGCTGATCCTGTTAATGTTATTTAGTGGATAAGTTGGGGGATCTCATTGGTAAATTCTGCTTTTCCAAAGGACTAAACTCTCCAAAAAGAATATTTAATATTTAATACTGAGAGATATATTTTTAGGCTGAATGATAATGAAGATAAGAAAATGTCACTGTGTCCTTAAAGAGATCTCATGTTTGAAGAAAAAATTTAGTTTCAAGCATATTAAAAAAACCTGAATAGCAAATTTTTAAAGGTACATAATGTAAGGCATTCCATGCTAGGAAAGATATTTTTAATGGTAACAGCATAAACTATTTTCTTAAAAATAAATTTTAATTGTTTGAGATGAATAGGACTATGTCAGTTCCACTTTCCATTTCCTAACCTAAACCCTCCCCCTTCTCTTTCAAATTCATGACCTAAACATGACCTGGACAAGGAGAATACCAGTAGAAATGCTAACTTGAAGGGGGAGAAACTCTTTGAGGTTTCAACCATAAACAAAGAACTATATGCCAGTAAGGTGTGCTAAGAGTAGGAATAGCAATGTTCCCTAGGGAAGGGCACAACAATTGATTATCTGATACCAAATGGTCAGCCCTGAAAACATATACATGCAACTAAGAATGATAAGGACTAATAGCATTGTGTTTTTGTATTTAGAAGTGTATGTGCTTCATTGTTCTTGGGTGTGTATGTTTACGCTCATATACATATATATGTAAGAACAACTGAAGAAACGGGTTTAAAAAATAATTTATTTATCTATTCCTTATAATTTCTTATATGTTTACATAGTAGTTTGATATAGAAAATGATAAAGTCTATAGGTCTTGATCAGGCTTGTTCTGTTTGCTAGATAAAGAAATAAAAGGCAAAAAATTTTTCAATGCAGCAGGTAGCAGTAAAATATTATAACACAGCAAAAAGAATCAGCATCTTACATGCTTCCTCTGTATGGTAAAGTGAGGTGGGGAACACACTAGCTCATTCTGTCCTCCTTTAAAGATGAAGGATAGGATGACATGGGTTCTGATACACAGACATGAGCTACCTAAACCTTCCTATACAGGACAGACTGAGGTGCAGGAACACATGTTTTTTCTTGACCTTAAACATAGGACAGATTAAGGTTAGCACAACAAGGGTTCTATGAGACAGATGCTATCTTTTCCCAAGTCTCCTTCATAGGACACATCCAACCTCCTCTATTGGACAGATTAAGGTTGGAAAGATGTGGATTCTGAGAGTCAGACTGTACCTCCTTCCAAACCACCTACATAGGACAAAATGAACTAGAGAGACCAATAATTCATTTCTAACCTTCCTTTTAGCACAGGCAAAGGCTTGGGCAACATAAATAGTGAGAAAAATCTACCTTCGTAGCATACTTTGTAGGGCTTACTGGGGTGGAGCACACAGTAGTTCAGTTGTAACTACTTCCGTATACCCAATTACATTAGAATAACATCAATTTCAAAAGACAAAAGCAAACCCCCTGCAATTCTCCTTTGAAGGACAGTCTGAGATTGAGAGTTCATGAGGTAACTCCTATCCACCTAGAACACTTTGAAACTACACTGTAGAGTAGATCATGGTTATAAGAGCTTGGAATCAGAAACAGAAGCTAGTGCCTTCTAGTATAGTGGTTCTCTGTATGTGGGTTTCCACCCCTTTTGAGGGTCAAGTGACCCTTTCACAAGGGTCAATTAAGACAATTGGAAACTAAGATATTTATATTATAATTCATAACCATAGCAAAAAAATACAATTAATAAGTAACAATGAAAGAAATTCTATGTTTGAGGATCATGACTATATATATATATATATATATATATATATATATATATATATATAGTTGCAGGATGAGAAAGGTTGAAAACTACTGTTCTAGCTCTTTTTCATAGGATAAAGTGGAGGTGTAGAACATGCTAGGATGCTCTTGTAGTTATCTGCAGTACAGATGAAGGTGGATTTTGAGAAACAAACACGGGGTTCCTTCAAGACTTTTTGGGAGGGAGGACTGAAGTAGGCTTCTCACTCCACTCCTAGTTATACTATGTGTAATTATGCATACATAGGACAAATAAAGGTTAGCGTGATGTCGATTTTAGAAGACAGAGACCAGCTCCCTCCAAGCCTCACCTGTAGTCTGGGCAGGTGGAGATCATTCTAGTTAATTACCAACTTCCCTCAGAGGACAGTTTAAGATTAGAACTATATGGATACTGAGATAAACTCAATAGCTCCCTCTAATCATGCTCTATAGGAATACTGTGGTGGAGAACACGCAAGTTCACTCTAATCCCACTCCGTAAGACATAAAACATAAGATGAAATGGATTCTGAGTAACAGACAGGAACTCCCCCCCAAGCCTTCTTCTTGGGACATATTGAGTTATAGAACACAGCAGTTCACTCATAACCTGTTTAATAGGAAAGGCTAAGAACATGCATTCTGGGAGATAGATGCAAGTTCCTTAAAGCCTCTTTGGTAGGACAGAAGAAGTTGGAGTGCACATTAGTTCATTCCTTTCCTTATCTGTAGGGTATATCAAGCTCTGGAAAACCTGGACTTTGAAGGGAGAGAAACTCTCTCCCTCCAAAATTCTTCAGAAAGACAGACTGAAGTGGAAAGCATACTAGTTAACTCCTATTAAAACTCCACAGGACTGATAAAGTTTAAGGTGTCCTGGACACAGTGTTTTACAGGAGAGATCAATTGTGATTCTGAGAGAAAAACACCAGCTCCCATCAAACCTCTTCTAGGAAGACTGAAGTTGAAAGCACACTAGGTCACCCCCTATCCTCCTACTTTGGATAGAGAAAGGGGCTGAAAACAGGTATTCTGAGAGACAGAAACAAGCTTCCTCTAAGTCTTCTTTGTAAGATACATTAAGATGGAGAGCACATTGGAATATAACTTGTACTTATGACAGATCAAGGTTAGAAATCAATGCATTCTGAGACAGAAAGTAGCTCTCTCCAGGCACTCTTTATAGAACAGACTGAGATGAATAACACACTAGTTCACTCCTACCATATTCTTATTACAGAACAAGGACCAGGCAAAGTGGACACTGAGAGAAAAACAATAGCTACCTCCAAGCTTCCTCCACATGACATGATGAGGTGGAGAGAACAGTAATTCATTACTTACATCTTCCATGGAGCATATCAAGTTAGGAAAACACAGATTCTGACAAACGCACACTAGATTCATATAAACTTCCTTGTAGGGCAGATTGAACTGAAGATCACACTAGTTCATTCTTAAACTCCTCAATAGGACAGGTGAAGGTTAGAATGATATGGATCCAGAAAGACACTAATTTTACTTAGACTCCTCTGTTAGATGCTGAGATGGGAATTACAAAATAACATTGCTAACATACTCCATTGGGATAAACAATTTAGGACAAAAAAAACATAAACTTTCTCCCTCCAATCCTCTTTTGTGGGATACAATGAGTTTAAATGCACACTATTTGTGCTTTTTAGTATAGATCAAGTTAGGATTGTGAGAGACAGACACTAGCTTTTTCTCTGAGACCCCTGGTAGGATATATTGAGAAGGAGAGCACAATGGTTCTCTTCTAATGTTATTTAGGGGAAATATCAAGGAGGTTTGGACAACATGAATTCTGAGAAATAGACACTAGCTTCCTCCAAACTTTATCCTTAGAGCATACTGAGGTAGAGAACCTACTAGTTCTTTCATAACTCACTCTTCAGAACATATCAAGTTAAGGACTAAATGAATATAGAGCAACAACTACTAACTCCATCCAAGATTCACACAATGAGGTCTAATGCATGGTAGTCTAGTCCTAACCTCATCAGTATAACAAATCAAGCTTAGGAAACTCTGGATGCTGATAAAGAGAAATTTTCTCCAAGAAAGAATTAGTACAAATTGAAGTAGACTACCTTATTTGTTTTTTTTACCTCTTACATAGGACAGATTAAGGTTAGGATGACATGGAGTCTGAGTGACAGATACTAGTTTCCTCCAATCCCCATTCCATGGGACAGACTGTTGTGGAGATTATGCTAGTTCACTCCTAATCTTCCTACTCTTTTCTGTAGAACAGATGGAGGTTAGGACAGCAAATATTTTGTTAGAGAGACACTAGCTCTATTCAAGCATCCTTAGTAGGGCAGACTGAGTTGGAGTATAAACTAGTTCATGTCTGTCCTCCTCAATAGGAAAGAGTAATTTAGGACAATATGAATACTGAAAGACAGACTCTAGCCCCTCCTAGCATCCTCTCTTGGAAAGACTGATGTGGATATTACAATAGTTCATTCCTAACTTACTGTGAGTCAGGATTAAAGTTAGGACTACATGGCTTATGAGAGGAAAGCACTAATTCTAAGAGTATCCATAGGACAATCTAAATTGAAAAGCATATTACTTCACTTCTTTCCTACTCTGTTAAACAGAATGAGTTAGAATAAAATTTATTCTGAAGGACAGACTAGCTCTGCCAAAGCCTCTTCTATAAGATAAGCTAAGGTTTACAAGAAGCTAGTATATTTTTAAACTCATCAGTAGGACATACCAAATTAGGAAGATTTGGAGAGCGATGGACACCAGCTCTGTAAAAGCCTCTTCTGTAGGAAAAACTGAGATGGAGAGCAGACTAGTTCACTTCTAACTGCTTCTGTAGGGCAGATCAAGATCATTACAATTGAAATCCGATAGATAGACACTATTTCCCTCTAGCTTTTTGCATCGTGATAGAGAGAAGTCTTGATCAGTCCTATCCTTCCTTACCTGTAACACAGATCAAATTTAAGAAAAGAGATTCTGAAAGACAGGCACTAGCTCCCACCAAGCCTTCTTTTGTTATGAAAGACTGGCAGAGAGCACACCTGCTCCCTCATAACTTTCCCCATCAAACTCCTCACACCACTGATTCTTTTTTATTGTTTTCACAGTGCTATACATTTCTCCCTGTCCCTCTTCCTCCCCTCTCTTCTTCTACCGTCTCCTGTGACACCCACACCCCCAATTTACTCAGGAGATCTTGTATTTTTCTCCTTCATATGCAGATGTAAATATGTCTCCCTTAGGGTCTTCTTGTCTAGCTTCTTTGGGGTTGAGGACTGTAGGCTGTTATTTCTTTGCTTTATATCTAAAAGATACCTATGAGTGAGTACATGCTATATTTGTGTTTTTGGGTCTGGGTTATCTTACTCAATATGTTTGTTAAAGACTTATTCATTTATTTATGTATTATGTATACAGTGTTCTGTCTGCATGTGTGCCTACAGACCTGAAGAGGGCACCAGGTCTCATTATAGATGGTTGTGAGCCACCATGTGGTTGCTGGGTATTGAACTCAGGACCTCTGGAAGAATAGTCAGTGTTCTTAACCTCTGAGCCATCATTTTAGCCCTCAATATGTTTTTTAGATCCATCCATTTGCCTGCAAACATCAAGATGTCATTTTTTTCTACTCTGTAGTACTGCAATATGTTAATGTACACATTATCCATTCTTATTTTGAGGGTCATCTAGCTTTTTTCCAGGTTTTGGGTATTATGAATAATGCTGCTATGAACAAAGTTGAGCACATGTCCTTGTGGTATGGTTGAGCAACTGCTGCAGCCAGCGCAGCCTGGATAGCCAAGACTGGTGGGGGGTGCCGGGATAGAGAAACAGAGGCTTCTTTTCAGGTGGAAGAACAGCAACCTTTATTTTGCCCGGCGACCTTTTATACCTCTACTCCTGTGGAGACCCACTGGCCAGAAAGAACACAATCATCCTTGTCAATTACAGACCACAAGGAAGTTCTGCTTTCAGTCAGGGGGAGTGAGGACAACCTTTTGGTATATACCCAAAAATGGTATTGCTGGATCTTGAGGTAGATTTTTCATAATTTTCTGAGAAATCAACATACTGATTTCCAACACAGTTGTACGAGTTATCACTTCCACCAGCAATGGAGGAGTGTTCCCCTTACCTGACTCCTCTGCAGCATAAGAAGTCATCAATGTTTTTGATCTTAGCCATTCTGACAGGTGTAAGTTGGAATCTCAGAGTTGTTTGTGATTTGTATTTTTCTGATGGCTAAGGATGGTGAGCATTTCCTTAAGTGTCTTTCGGTCTTTTGAAATTCATCTGTTAAGAGTTCTCTGTTTAGGTCTCTACTATGTTTTTGTATTGAATTATTTCTTCTTTTGATGTCAAGTTTCTTGAGTTCTTTGTATATTTTGGAGATCAGTTCTCTGTCTGATGTGGGGTGTGTGAAGATCCTTTTCCATGCTGTAATCTGCAATTTTATCTTGTTAACTGTGCCCTTTATTTACAGAGGCTTCTCGGTTTGAAGAGATCCCATTTATTAATTGTTGTTCTTAGTATCTGTACTACTGGGGTTATATTTAGGAAGTGGTCTCCTGTGCCAATGTGTTTGTGTATTTCCCACTTTCTCTTCTATGAGGTTCAGTGTGGTTAGTTTTATGTTTAGGTCTTTGATCCATACACTTGAGGTTTGTGCATGGGGATAGATATGGATCTATTTTCATTCTTCAATATGTTGGCATTTGATTATGTCAGCACCATTTGTTGAATATGCTTTCTTTTTACCATTCAATTCCCACACCTATAAATACCTGTTTTTTGACAAAGAAGCTAAAAATACCACTCATTCTTAAAGACAGACATTAGCTCCCTTCAAGTTTCCTCTGTAGGACAAAATAATATGGACAGCACCTTACTTCACTCCATTTTTTTTTTAGTTGGACAGATAAATATTAGGAAAACACAGCCTCTGAGGGACAGGCACTTGATTCATTGAGACTCTTTCACGGACAGCCGGAGGTGGCATGTCAACTAATTAGTAATTAGTTTAATTACTTAAATTAGTTTAAGTAATAATAAGTACTTAATTTATCCATAAAACAGATCAAGTTGAGGACAACTTTGATTCTATGAGAGAGAAACCAGCTCTCTCCAAATTCTTTGCAGTAGGACAAACTGAAATAGAGAGTACATTAGTTCATCCCTAATCTTCCCCATAAAACAGATGATAAATTTCATGAGATACATTATGAGAGACCAACACACTGCTTCAATCCATTCCCTCTAAGCAAGACAGACTATGGTGGAAAGCATACTAATTCAATTGTAACCATATCTAGAGAATGGAGCAAGATTAAGAGGACATAGATTCTAATAGATGAATAGTTAATCACTCCATTCCCCTCTGTAGGACAGGGTGAGGTAGAGCACACTAGTTTATTTTTAACCTTCTCTGTAGAACAGATCAAGGTTACTAGCACTTAGTATCTGAGAGATAGATGCGACATAGTCTCTAGCCCTCTCAATAGAACCAACTGATATAGGGAGTACACTACTTTATTAATAACATCCTCAGTAAGGACAAATCATCTCAAAGCATCATAGATTCTGAGAGACAGCCACTACTTCCCTACCAACATCCTCTGTAGAACAGACTGAGATGGAGAGCTCTCCAGTTTACTCCTATCCTGCTCTGTTGAACATAATGTGTCTGAATGGCTTGGATTGTAAGAGACAAACACTAACTCCCTTCAGTTATTTTCCAAAGAAGAGACTGAGGTGCAGGGCAACCTCGGCCAATGCTATCCTTATTTGTAGGATACATCAAAGTTAAGAAAACACAAATTTGAAATATACCCACTAACTCTGACCAAGCCATCTCCACAGGCCAGAGTGATGTGGAGAGCATTCTAGTTACCAATCATCCTGCATTACAGATCAAGGTTAATACAGAATGGATTTTTAGAGATAGCCTCTAGAATTCAGGTTTTCAGTGGGCAACTGCTTGAAGCTCAGAAAAGGTCAATTCAGTAATTACACATGATGGACATAATTTCTAATAAATGTGTAATTACTGAATCAGCCTTTTCATTTCTCTGTGAGTTCTGCATGTTCAGTTTTTGCAGCACACCATAAAGCAGTCCAGGTAAGAGCAGTTTCTTGCCCAAATGGCTAACCAACTCCATAAGGAGTCTCTTCAGTGCCCATCGTCCTCTTGAAGTAGTTTGGTGCTGCAAGAAAAGTCCTAAGTTCTTAAAATAATTTAAATGCCACATTCTGAAGGTCTCTGAAAGATTTGAAGAATACCTATCCATCTGAACTACATTTCTGTATATTTAGAAAATCTAATTAGCATTACTTTGAGTTTGACTATTATAGATGATTATCTATTAACCTATATTTCTTAATTATACATTATATTTTTAAATGAACTACAAAAAACCATACCTTAATCAAGATCAGAAATACATATACATATAACAAAATTGACTTTAAATCTTTATAAATAAAACAAGATCCATACCAATGTAAAGTATCCATCTCAATAGCATATCCCCCTTTAAATGTAAAGAAACATTTACAAGCTGTATTTGGGAATATGAGTGCAATTCTGTCCAATCTTCTTCCTGCTGTTTATTGGATGAAGTATTTTCTTTGCGGAGGTGTTTGCAGCAACCATTCAGGGGTTCTTGATCCATCAAACCATGTTGGTCTGGAAACAATCCACAGGCTATCATCTTCTGTGTAAACAAAAGAAGAACCTCTTTTCCAAAGCAAAATATCCTTAGACTCAAATTTTGAATTCAAGATACCTTTGAAATATCTATGTTGGCTTAGCTTAGCAGTCCCCAGAATCAAAAGTCTCTCTGCAGTCAAAAAATTTAAAGATGACAAAATAATATAAACAATCCAAACTCTGTGAATTTTCCATCTTCACATGGTTTATTTTTTTTCTGTACTCTGTCTCTTTAAAAACTTTATGATTTTTAAACCCTTTACTTGTTTTTAATAACTATTATTTTTCTTCTCTCTTCCAAGCCTACATATATTTATCCAACACTGTAGCACATTTATAGGTCTTTTTTGTCTGGATTTGTCTTTATTGCATATCTGTAATTATTTATTGTCCAGAAGTACTTTTTACATTGTTGCATGATAACTCTCTTCAAGCTCCCTCTGTAGGACAGACTGAGGTGGAGAACACACAAGGTTACTCCTATGCTTTTCCTTATGACAGATCAAAGGTCAGACCACTTGGATATGAGATCCTGATACTAGCTTTATCCTGTGTTTCTCCATGGTATATATGAAAGGGTATATTACACTAAGTCACTGTTGTATTTATTGAGAGAACAACTCAAGGTTGAGACAATATGGATTCTGAAAGACAGACACCAGGCTCCTACAATCCTCCTCAATAGATTGCACTAGATATGGGACACATATGGTTTTATTCCTGTATCTTCCATAGGACAGATAAAGGAAAACATATCTTCTGAGTGACAGACATTAGATCCCTACAGGTCTTCTGTGTAAAACATACTACTTCACTTCCAAACTCTTCTGTTGTACAGAGGGCATTTAAACAACATAAATTGTGAGAGAAAGACATTACTCCCTCCAGCTCTTTTCTGCAGGATAGACTGAAGTGCTGAGCACCATATATCAATTCTATCCTTATCTGTAGGAAACATCAACATTAATACAACATGGATTCTGAAAGCTAGGCATTGCTCCCCACAAGCTATCTACAGTGACAGTTTATTTAAGAGAATATTAGTTTATCTATGACCTTTTCCATAGGAAAGATTAAGATTAACACAATATGATTCTTGAAGAAAGACACTATTACCCTCAAAGACTATGTAGAAGGGACTGAGTTAGAGAGCACACTAGTTCACTAAAGACCTATTAAGTTATACAGAACAAGGTTAGGACAACATGAATTCTAAAGGACAGACACTAGATCTCCCAAGACTATTAAGACTCATTGTAATATAGTTCTTACTAATTCATTCCTAACCTTATCCATGAGGCAG
The DNA here is from genome assembly GCF_018167655.1 of Microtus oregoni. Taxonomy (NCBI): domain Eukaryota; kingdom Metazoa; phylum Chordata; class Mammalia; order Rodentia; family Cricetidae; genus Microtus; species Microtus oregoni. The sequence goes on along the minus strand of NW_024544154.1, from coordinate 27,320 downwards.
ATTAAGGTTAGGACAATCTAGGATTCTGTGGTACATAAACTAATCCCCTCTAAGATTCATCACTCTGTGTGACTGGCAGAAATGGAGAACTCATAAATTAACCCCTAATCTCCTCCATTGGACAGATCAAGGGTTATATGACATGGCTTTTGAGAGAATGACAGTAGTTCTCTCTGTGCTTCTTCTGTAGGACAGATTTTGTTTGAAGGCAACTAATTCTATTTTAACCTCCTTTGTAGGACAGATCAAGCTTAGTTCATCATTAATTCTAAGATACAAACACTAGCTCCCTTCAGCTTTTTAGTATAGGATAAACAGAGCCATAGAGCATATTAAGATACTTCTTTCCTTTTCTGTAGGACAGATCAAAAATAGGATGACATGGTTTCCAAGAGACAGAGAGTAGCTCTCTCAGACTCATCTTCCAAATATGTACTGTGCAATAGATCACACTAAGTAAATCTTTTCCATATCCATAGGAAAGATCAAGGTTAAGAGAACATGGATTCTGAAAGGTAGACACTAGCTGCATCCATGTCTCCTCAGTGAAATGGAATGAGGTTTAGTGCCCTTTACTTCCCTCTTCAACTTTCCCATAGAGCAGATGTGGTAAGAATGACATTGATTATAATAGACAGGTACAATCTTCATCACAGCCTTCTCTATTGACACACTGAGGTGGAGTGTAAACTAGTTTATTTCCAACCTCCTCTGATGAAAAGAACAACTTAGTAAGACAAGTATTTTGAGAGACAGAAACTAGTTTCTTTTAATACTCCTTTGTAGGACAGATTAAAGTGTAAAGTATTTAACTTCTAACCTGCTCTGTAGGGCAGATAAAGTAAGGGCAACAGGGATAATGAAAGAAAGTTCTTTTCTATGAAGTTCTTGAAGACTAGTACATGCTAGACATAACTATCCTTTTTTGTAGAAAAGATCATAAGACAACATGAGTGTTGAGAGATAGACACTAGCTTTCACCAAGGTCTCTTCATAGTAAAATAATGAGGTGATGAACACACTAAATCACTCCTAATCTCCTTTTGAGGTCAGATAAAGTTTAGCATACCATGTCCTCTTACAGATAAACATTTGCTTTCTCCATGACAGTTCTACAGGAAGACATGAAGTGAAGAGTATTCCTGTGCAATCTTATCCATTTCAATTTGACATATCAAGGTTAGGATGGTATAGATTCTGAGAGATGGACACTATCTCCCTCTAAGACTCTTTCCTAGGACAGACTGAGGTAAAGTGCACACTCTCCCTCTAAGACTCTTTCCTAGGACAGACTGAGGTAAAGTGCACACTAGTTATCTCCTAGCTTTATAAGTGGGACAGGTCATGTTTAGGACAACCTGGATTCTGAAAGAGAAAAAATAATTGACTCCAAGTTTCCTCAGTATGACAGGCTGAAGTGTGAGTACTATAGTTTACTTCTAATCTCCTCCATTGATCAGATCATGGTTTGTTTAATATGGATTACACAAGCTCACTTCATGCTTTTTCTGTAGGAAAGAGTGGTGGAAAGCAGAGGAATTTGCTCTTAACCTCTTCTATAGGGCTCATTAAGTTTAGGATAATATGGATTCTGAGAGAGAGATACTAGCTCACCTCAGCTCTTTTCTGTAGGGTATACTGAGGTATAGAGCACATTAAGTCATTTATAGCCTAGTTTGTAGGAATGGTCTAGCTTAAGACAACATGGGTTCTAAGATATAGCCACTAGATTCCTGCAAGCCTCGTCAGTAGAACAGACTGAGTGGGAGAACGCAGTATTTCACATGCAACCTCCTCTGGAGAATAGGTCAAGTTTAGCATGAAAATGATTCTGAGAAATAGACACTGGATCCTATCAAGCCTCCTGTGTAGGGCATGGTGAAATAGAGACTACACTACTTCACCCCTGTCTTCTTCAATAGGGCAGAATAAGGTTAGGGCAACATGTATTCTGAGAGACAGATACTAGACCACTCAAAGACTTTTAACTAGGAAAGACAGAGAAACTGAACACTTGTTTGCTCACGACCTCATATGTAGGCAAGATCAAAGATAGGACAACATGGATTCTGAATGAGAGAATGCTAGTCTCTCCTTGACTCCTTAGTAGGGCAGACTTAATTAAAAAGCATAATGATTCACTCCTAAGCTCATATATACACTAGATCAAGGACAGAATGACATGAATTCTGAAATAGACACTAGCTGCCTTCTTTTCCTCCTTCATATTAAGCAATGATATGGAGAACACTCTAGTGCAATCTAATATTTTATATAAGACAGATAACGATTAGAACAAGAGGAGCTCTGGAGGGATGCATGACCTACATCCACCATTTCTTAGTCAGACAAGTGGAAAGCATACCAGGTCACTCCTATCATCCTCTGAAGGACATATCAAGTTAGGACAACATGGATACTGCAAGACAGACACCAGCTCCCTGAAGCCAAGCATATCAGGCATACTTAGGTAGAGAGCACAGTAGTTCTCTTGTGACATCTTGCATTGGAGAGATCAATTTTGGAAAAAAAAAATTGATTCAGAGAGACGGAAAGTGACTCCCTCAAAGCCACTTCAGTAGGACAGACTGATGTAGAGTGCATACTATTTCAGTATTAATCTTATCTATTTGAGAGAGCAGGGTAAGCACAAAATGGATTGTGAGAGTGAATCACTAGATCCCTCCACACCTTCATAGGACAGAGTAAAGAGGAGACTACACAAGTTCACTTCTGCCCTCCTCGGTGGGGCAGATAAGTCTTAGGCCAACATGGATTCTGAGACACAGACGTAAGCACCCTCTAAGACATATTTTGTTTGTTTGTTTGAGACAGAATTTCTTTGTAGCTTTGTTACCTTCCTGAAACTATATTGTGTAGACCATGTTGGCCTTGAACTCACAGAGATCCACCTGCTTCTTCCTCCAAAGTGCTGGGATTAAAGGTGTGCACCACCACCCCCAGGCTTCTAAGATTCTTAAATGGGATGGAGTAGGAATAAATACAACTGCACCCTAACCTTTATCTGTAGGACAGATTAAAATTTGGACAAGCAGAGTTTTGAGATACAGTCACTAATTTCATCCAAGCCTCTCCTGTAGGACAGACAAACTGGGATGATGATCACACTAGTTCACTTCTAACCTCCTCTATTGGACAGACTGTGCTAGAAAGATGTATTTTGAGAGACAGACACTAGTTTCCTCCAGCTCTTTTCCCTGGGTGATAGTCAGGAATAAAGTAGGCTAAGTCACTTCTAATTTTATTTGTAAAAAAAGATCCATGTTAAGAAAACATGGATTCTGAGAGACAGACTACCAGCTTCTACCAAGTTCCTCAATAGTACAAACTAAGGTGAAAAGCACATCAGTTCCCTTATAACATCCTCCAGAGGATAGATAAGCTTAGCACAGCACAACTTTTGAAAGACAGATACTAACTTCCCCCATGCAACCTCTGTAGGACAGCCTGAGGAGGTGAGCATGGTAAATTACTCCTATCCTCTTCAGTAACCTGGATCAAGGTTAGGAAACCATGGATTCTAAGAGAGAGACACTAGGTCCGTTCAAGACTCTTTGGAAGGACAGGGTGAGGTGGGACTGAGTATAACCTTACCTGTAGGACAGTTAAAACATAGAACAACCAAGATTCTGAGAGAAACTAACTTTTTTAAGATGACTCAGTAGAGAGACCAGTTTTACCCATGCTTTTTCAGTCACAGTCCAGCTGGCCTTGGTGAGCTCCCAATAGATCAGCTCCACTGTCTCAGTGGGTGGGTGCACCCCTCGTGGTCCCGACTTCTTTGCTCATGTTCTCCCTCCTTCTGCTCCTCATTGGGACCTTGGGAGCTCAGTCCAGTGCTCCAGTGTGGGTCTCTGTCTCTATCTCCATCCATCAACTGGACTCTCTGAACATGGCGAACAATGAGGGCTGATGAGAAGCAAAGGACAATGGCACAGGGTTTTGATCCTGCTTAATGTGCTGGATTGGTGGGAGCCTAGCCAGTTTGGATGTTTACCTTCCTAGATATGGACGGAGGGGGGAGGACCTAGGACTTACCACAGGGCAGAAAACCCTGACTGCTCTTTGGACTGGAGAGGGAGGGGGAAAGGAGTGGGGGGAGGGGGAGAAGGGTGGGAGGAGGGGGAGGGAAATGGGAGGCTGGGAGGAGGTGGAAACTTGTTTTTTTTCTTTTTCTCCTTTTCTCAATAAAAAAAGAAAATAAATAAATAAATAAATAAAACAAGAACTCAAAAAAAAAAAAGATGACTCAATAGGATAGACTAACAAGGAGAGCACATTTTTTCACTCCTGATCTCCTCCATAGCAGATCAAGGTCATCAACACATTGATTTTGAAAGACAGGAATTAGGCTCATCCATGTTTCCACCCCAGGACAGACTAATGAAGAGTGCTGTCTTCACTCCTAAAGCTATCATTAAGACAAATCAATTTTAAGACAAGCACATTGAGAGCAAACACTAGCTTATTCCAAGTCTCCTCTGTAGGGCTGAATCAATTGCAGGGCACATTTGTCAATGCTTATACTCTTCTGTTGTATTGATAAAGTTGGGACAATATGGATTCTGAGAGACAAACCTTCGCTCCCTTCAAACCTGCTTCATGTCAGACTTCTGTGGAGAACTTACCAGTTTTCTCTTTGCCTTATCCATACAACATATATAGGTTGGAACAACATAGATTCTGAGACACACACCCTACTCTCTCCAGTCTATTCTGTTGGACATTCTAATGTGGAAAGTATACTAGTTCACTCCTAAGTATATACATAGTTGGATATACATTCTGACAGGCTGACACTAGATTCCTTCAGACTCTCTCTTTACACATATGGAGGTGTATATCACTCTAGTTCATGTCTGATTTTCTCTGTAGGACAGATAAAGGTAGAACTACATATTGGGCTCTCAATCTCACTCTGTCCTACAGAGGTGATTTGTGAGTAGATAGGGTCTATATATTAGAAACTATATCATAATACCTTGATCAGCTCTATGGAGAAGGATAAGTGTGAACTAGTGTGAATTGCAACTCAGACAGTCCTATGGAGGGGGCTTGGAAGGAACTGGTGTCTTTATCCCAACATACACCTTGTCCTAATCTTGATTTGTCCTAAGGATAACTTTTGGAGTGAACTAATGTGCTCTTTGTCTTTAGGTCTTAAGGGAGCTTAGCGAGACCAAGTGTCTGTCTCTCAGAACCCATGTTGTGTTAACCTTGTTCTGCCCTATCAAAGAGACCAGAAGTGAACTTAGGTTTTCTGCACTTATTTCTTTCCTACTGAGTAGAGTCTGAGGGAGTTAGTGTCTCTCGCAGCTCTCCTAACTCTTTGAACTATCCTAAAGTTATGAGTCCACTAGGGTTCATTCCTCATATGTCTGTCTTTCTGAAGAGTCTTGCCTAGTGTCTGCATCTCAATGCCCATTTTGTGCTAAGCTTGACCTATGCTGGGAGGTTAAGAATCACCTAATATTCTCATTATCTTAGGTTGTGCTATGGAGAAACTTTGATGGGAGTTCATGTCTATTTCTGAAAATCCAAGTTATGATCACATTGATCTGTTTCTTTCAGAAAAGGGTAGGAGTGATAGATAGCATCAACTATTTGTCAGTCTAGTCTTTCAAAAATGATTGAGTAGTACAGTTTCTGCCTCCCAACTTCTAATCTTCAAACTATGTTTTTCAGTACAGAAGGCAAGTGAACTAGTGTGCTCACCAATTTAGTGTATACTATGGAAGAGGCTTAGGGTACACTGAAGTCTTATCTCTCAGAATCCATGTTGTCATAACTTTGATATGTCCTTTAATTAAATTTAGCATTGAACTAATGTATCTACAACTTAGTCTATCCTACAGCAGAATCTACAGTGAACTAGTATTTTTTCTCAGCATCCATGTTCCCCCCCACCTTGATCCTTCCTTCTGAGAAGGATAGAAATTAATGAGTGTGAACTCTCCCTCAGTCTATTGTATGGCAGTGACTTTGAGGTAGCTAGTATTTGTCTTTTAAAATCCATTTTGTCCTTATCTTTTTTCCATAAAGGTGAGGTTAAGAATGAAATCATTTGCTCTACAGTTAAGTCCATTCTACAGTGGAATTATTCTCTGAGAATCCTCATCATTCCAACATGGTCCGTCCAGGAAAGGATGTTAAAAGTGAGGCAGAATCCTCCCCATGTCACTTAGTCCAGTAGAATAGGCTTGGAGGAACCTAGTTACCATCTCTTAGAATCAGTATCACTGCAACTTGATTTACCTTATTGAAGAGTTTAAGAGAGAAATTGTGTATTTACTACCAAGTCCAGTCTATTGAGGAGACTTGGAGGGAGCTACTGTTTGTCTTTCAGAATCTACATTGTTCTAACTTTAATATCCCCTATCAAGTGAGTAACTTAGTATGATCAATAAATACTTTGATATATCCTGTGCAGTAAGACAGGGTAGAGATACTGTTTTTCTCTCTTTGAATCTATGCCATTCTTACCTTGACCTTTCCAACATTGAAAGTTAGTAGTGAAATAGTATGCTTTTCACCTCATTCTGCCCTACACATAAGGCTTGGCATTAACTAGTATCTGTCTCATAATTCACTTATTCCTGAAATTATCTATTATAAGAGGTGAGGATTGAACTACTCTGCTCTCCACTTAAATATATCTTATGGAACAGCCTTTCAGTGAGCTGCTTTTCTGTTTCCCCATTCTGGAAAGATTATAGGAGTAAACTTGGTTTGCTTTCTACTTCCATCTGTAAAATAGAGAAATTATAGGAGGTATATACTGTCTGTCTTAGATTTCATGTAATTTTTACTGTGATCTATCCTTAGCAAGAGATTAGAAGAAAGCTAATATTTTCTCCACTAAAGTCTGTCCTACTGAGTACTCTTGGAGGTAATTTCTCACAGCTAATAACCCTGTTATCCTAATTTTAATCTGTCCTACAAAAAAGGCTATGAGGGATGTAATGTTCAGTCCACCTCACAGAAACCATGCTATTCTAAGCATGCCCTGTCTTAATAAAGAGGTTAGGAGTTAACTAGTGTACAATTTGCCACATATTGTCTCACTAAAAACAGCTTGGAGAAAGCTACATTGTCTCACAGAATATATTTTTTAAGTTGCATTTGTCTCTCTCGTGGGTAAGGATAGGAGTGATGTACCATGCTCTACACCCCTATCTGTCCTATATAGGAGGACTGGGAGGAGCTAGTGCCTATCTCTAAATTCTTGTCATCTAAATTTCTGGCCTACAGGAGAAGTCAGAAACAAACTCACTTCCTCTCTGACTAAGTCTGTCCAAGCAGACAGCTAGCAGAAAGCTTGGGTTTATTTTAGAATCCATCTCTTTCAAACTTTGATTTGTTTTATGAAGTAAGTTAGGAGAAATAGATTCTAGCTCCCTCCAATACTCTTTTGTAAGACAGACTAAATTTGAGAGTTCTTCACTTTTGTTCTCCTCAGGCAGGATGACATGGACTTTGAGAGAGAGACACTAGCTTCAAACAAGCACACTCTGTAGAACAGGCTATGGTAGAGAGCACACCAGTTCATTTCTTTTTTTTTCTTTTTATTTAAATTTATTTTTTTATTAAAGATTTCTGCCTCCTCCCCGCCACCGCCTCCCATTTCCCTCCCCCTCCCCTGATCCAGTCCCCCACCCTCATCAGCCCAAAGAGCAATCAGGATTCCCAGACCTGTGGGAAGTCCAAGGACCACCCACCTCCATCCAGGTCTAGGACTGCATAGGCTCCCCCAAAGCCAGTACGTGCAGTAGGATCAAAAACCCATTGCCATTGTCCTTGAGTTCTCAGTAGTCCTCATTGTCCACTATGTTCAGCAAGTCCGGTTTTATCCCATGCTTTTTCAGACCCAGGCCAGCTGGCCTTGGTGAGTTCCCGATAGAACATCCCCATTGTCTCAGTGTGTGGGTGGACCCCTCTTGGTCCTGAGTTCCTTGTTCGTGCTCTCTCTCCTTCTGCTCCTGATTTGGACCTTGAGATTTCAGTCCGGTGCTCCGATGTGGGTCTCTGTCTCCTTTCATCGCCTGATGAAGGTTAATATTCAGGAGGATGCCTATATGTTTTTCTTTGGGTTCACCTTCTTCTTTAGCTTCTCTAACCAGTTCATTTCTAAGCTTGTCAAAAGAACACACCAAGGATCAGACAGCATGGATTCTGAAAGACAAAAATCTCCCCCAGAACCCCTCCATAGGACAGACTTAGGTATAGATTAAGCTATCTCATTCCTAACTTGCTTCATAAAACAAATGAAGGATTGAAACAGATGGATTCTAGAATAAATACAAGCTTGTTCCAAGATTTCTCTGTTGGACAGACTGATATGAGAACATGCTAGTTAATTTCTGACCTCTCCTGTGAGACAGATCAACATTTAGATGATAAGGATTGAGAGAGAGACACTAGCTCCTCCCAATCCTCCTCCATAGGACGGATTTAGATGTAGGGTAGTCTATATTACTCAAATCTTTAGCCACGAAACAATCCAGTTTAGAACACAATATATTTTGAGAAGCAAACTAACTTTTTCCAAGTCATTTTTTTATGGAACAGAATGAGGTAAAGTATACACTAATTCACTCCATTGAAGATTCCTCAGTATGGAAGAGCCAGGCAGACTGAACACTGGTTAACCCATATCCTTATAGGAGAGATGAAAGTTTTGAACACAGGTATTCTGACAGAGAAAATAACTGCAAGAGTAATTAGTAGGATAGATACTCAACGGAGAACATATTAGCTTACTCCTTATCTGGAAAGTATAGATCATAGCAAGGGTGACATGAAATCTGAAACCCACATAACCTACCCCCTTTCATTTCTCTTTGTGACAGATTGAGATAGAAAGAATACTATGCTACCACCATAATCTTTCTAATTTTCTAGAACAGGGCATTAGGGAGAGACAGTTAACAGCTCACTAAAAGGCTGTTCAGTAACACATACTTACATGGAGAGCACAGTAGTTCATTCCTAACCTCTTGTGTTAGATTTTGTCTGGAAAAAAAAACTGAATTCTGAGTGACAGACACTGAGTCCCACCACCAATCCTTCTGTGAACAGACTGAGTTTGAGAGCATTCCAGTTCACTCCTATCCTCCTCTGCAATATGGAGCAAGTTAGGATGCCATTGATTCTCAGAGACTAACACTAGCTCTGTGCAAGACTCCTCTGAACAGACTGTTGTGGAAGGCAACATTAGGTTACTGTTTTCCTCCTTCATATTTCAGATTAAATGAACACAAAATGGATTCTGAGAGATAGACACAAGCTCCTACCAAACCTTGTATGTAGAACAGAATGAGGCAGCAGGCTTACTACTGCACTCATAACTTCCAATGTTGGACAGATAAGGATAGATAGGACAGCATGGATTCAAAAAGACAAACAGTAACTCTACCCTATCTTCTTTGACAGGATATACTAAAGTATTTATTGATCACACTAAGTTAGTCACATTCTTATCCATAGAGACGATTAAGGTTAAGATAACTTGGATTCTGAAAGACAGACATTAGCTTTCTCCAAGCCTCCTCAGTAGATGGAACTGGGCTGGGAAGCAGACAATTTCTCTCTTAAATTCTTTCTTAGAGTAAGTCAAGTTGCATAGATAAAGATTTGGAGCGATGGTAACTAGCTTTTTCTAAGCCCCTTCTATTTATTGTACTGAGGTGGAGTCCACTGTACCTGACTCCTACCCACTTCTCCTGAAATGATCAAGTTAGAATGATGAGGATTCCCAGAAATATCTGAGAGCTGCCTTCTATCCTCTCCTGTAGGACAGCATAAAGTGTAGAGCAAATTATTTCAATCCTAACCTCATCTTTAGGAAAGAAAAAGAAAGGACAAAATAAATTCTAAGAGATAAACACTAGCTTTTTCTAAGCCTCCTCCATGCAACAGACTGAGGTAGAAAGAACAATCATTAATTTCTATCTTCTTCAGTAGGATGGATCAAAGTCAGGACAACATGGATTCTGAGAAACAGATACCAGCTCCCTGTAATCTCTAATGTAGGATAGACTGTGCAGTAGAATACATAGGGTCACTCCTAAAGTTAACCCAAGGGCATATCCATGTTAGCATGGCATGAATTCTGAGAGACAGACTTGAGGGTCCACTAAGCCTCTGCCATAGTATAGGCTGAGGTGGTGAGCACATTAGTTCACTCTGAGCCTCTTCTACTAGAAGTTGTAGTTTGAAATATTTGAAAAATGAAAGACAGAAACGAGATCTCAGCATTCTCACACATGCTAAGTTGAAGAGTAGGTGATGTTATCTCTCACTCCTATCCTTTCTGTGGGTAAAAGATCAATGTGATTATAGCCTGGATTTTCAGAGATAGATGCTAGCTCCCATCAAGCATTCTCAATAGCACAACCTGAGGCAATAAGCATCCTAGATCATTCTAAATCTCCTTCCAAGCACAGGAATTTGCCACAAAATAGATCCTGAGAAGCAGACACTAGTCACTCTGAGACTCTTCAGAAGGACAGGCATATGAGGACTGAATCTAGTTTATTCATGACTTTAACTGCAGGGCAGATCAAAAAGTTAAGACAACTATGTGAGAAACTAAGTCCCTCAGAGCACCTGAGAAGGACAGAGATAAGTGGAGAGAACCTAATATCACTTCTAATCTCCTCTATAGGATAGAACAAGGTTGACACAATATGGATTCTGAGACACAGCCTCTTGGTCTCTCTAAGCTTCTTCAGGACAGACAGATAGAGAGTACTTTATTTACCCCTAAAGTTACCCTTAAAACAAATCAAGTTTTGGACAACATATATGTTGAGAGATAGACAGACACTAGTTGCTTCCAAGCCCTCTTCCATAGCACTGCCTAAGTTGCAGAGCATAGTAATTCACACTTATCCTCCTCAACAGAACTGATGAAGTTGGTATTACATGGCTTCTGAGAGATAGACATTACCACCCCTATTCACCTCTGTAGGAAAGAATGAAATTGAGAGTACAACAGTTAAATTCTTTCATCATTTGTAGGACAGATCAAGATTAGGATAACACCAATTCTAAGACAGACACTAGATGCATCTAAACTTTCAATGCAGGACAGAGGATGTAGATAGTATACTAATTAACTTATAACCTTATCCATAGTTAGAAATTGAGGGTAGCACAAGATGAATTCTAGGGGCCAGACACTAGCACTCTATAAACATCTTCTCTATGACAGAGTGAGGGGTAAATGTACCCGGAAACAAGTTTTTAGTTCCTTTCAGAACTCCTCCATATGGCATATCAAGATAAGACAGTTTGGATCCTAAAAGATAGACACTACTTTCACCCAAGCTACCTCCATGTACAGACTAACACATTAGTTTACTCTTTCTCCTCCTTTCTTTACCATACAGAGTTAAAATTATGTGAAGTCTGAGAGACAGACTCCAGCTTCTTCTAATCTTCACTAGGAAGACAGGAGTGAACAGCACACTAGTTCAACCTTAGTCTCCAATGTTGTATATGCTGGGTTTGGCTACATACATTCTGAGATATTAGTTCCTTCCCACTGTTTTCCAAGGGATAGGCTACAGTACAGAACAGTCCTTGTTCTATACTCATCTGTAGGACTGATAATCATTAGGAGATATGTGTTTTGAAAGACTGAGTAGATCTCTCCTAGCCTGCTGATGCTGAGATCCCACAATTTCACTCCAGAGATTTTCATAGGATTTACCAATGGTGGTATCGAGTTGGAAGTTTCAGTCAGTTTGGCCCTACCTCTCTCTCTCCAGACCCTGCCCCTAAAAATGTCTGCCAAAAAGAAACTCCTCCCTGTGAGATGTTCAATATCACACCTACAGGGTATTTAAGACCTGGCCCATAGTCCAGCCATTTTATTCCTCTCCTTCCTCCCCCAGGAGTCACAAGAGAGTTACTTTGCTCTTCTTATTAAACCTGGCTTTACCAATTCAGCTTGATTTCTACGCAGCATTGCAGAAGAAAGCCACAACTGGGACTTTCAAAAATGCTTAACCCAAGCATGACAGCCCCAGGTAGAATTGAGTATTTACCACAAATGCATGGGAAACTGCTCTCCCTCCTACACCACCCTCTACCGTACTCTACTGACTCCTGGCTTTGTAAGCTACCCCTTCCCAAACCAAAATGCCTATAAGAAGTCTGTGACCTCTTTCAACCCCAGATTGATTGCCAAGCCACTGCAGTGCTAGGCAACTCAGGCCTGTTTGGAGCAGGGTTGATCGCTGCTCCTTGGAATTCCTTATGTGGAAGATATTATGAACAAAGGCAAATGCTCCAAACCCTCCACTATAGGTTTATAGAACCAGATGCAGACCTGTAGTATTCGGTCTCCAGCTAAAGGCTTATCAATTGGTACCCATGGTACAAGTTTGTACTACTGACAACATTAGGGTATCTCTTGATGAATTTATCCAAATTGGGGACTGTGCACACCATACACTTGATTAAGCTCACTCCTCCAGGGTTTAGAACAAAGCACTCCTGCTCTCCCCCCTTCTCACTGTTTGTCTGCATCTCCACCCCTGCCCTTCATTCCCTGCTCATCTGCCTGCTGGCTTTTTATGTCTTACTTCTTGTTACTCTTATCTTTGAAAATCTCAGGTTGTAGGTTATATTCACCAATGCAATAAGCCACAGTCAGCTGAATTAATAAATCCAGATTTGAAACAGAACAAATCAATGTCCAGGTGACTCCTGGGAGAGGAAGGAGAGATATCACGTGGTGGGTCTTTGGGCTGGTTCTTAAAAGCTCTGTAGGCATGGTATTTAGCATCTCAGGGAGAAGAGCAGACAGTTGGTGGACTTTCTCACGGGTGACATCTGGAGAGAGAGAAAAAAGGTGGGGCTGAAGCAGAACTTCCACCTAAACATCCCAGAAATTTTGGGTATATAGGTGGTACTTCAAGTATGGCTACTTCCTGTAGGCAAGAAATGGCATGGGGGTAGGTGAACTGATGCATGGCAGGAGGTATGGATGAAGAAGTGTTTGGAGACCTCAGGAATCTGCTACTTGAGGGGGCTGAGAAAGCAGGTAGGTATCTAGGAGAAAAAAATAGATTATTAACAATGGCCCTATGAAGAAGGCTAGCCATGGGAAGAGTGATGACTGCCAGAAAGGATGAAATGGAAAGCCACCTTGGCTGTTTAGAGGAGGCAAAGGTGAGTGAGCCAGATGAAAGAGCCGATATGCCCTTGAGTCTGGAGAGGTGGTACCAGCATTGATATTCCAGAAGCTTAGGGGAATGACATGTCAAATCAGGGGATGATAACTTCAGGAGTACCTGAGCCATCATATCTGCTGTTTTCTGCTGGAGGTGGGGAGTTCATCCATCCTGTAAAGATGTCAATAAGAGTTAAGAGATAATGGAGCCATTTTATGAGTAGGCATATGGGTGAAGTCAACCTTCCAGTACTCACCCAGTTGGTATATGGGCTGGTGTCCTTGGAGCTTGTGTAGGGGCTGGCATATCTTGAGGGCTTCCTGTGGGTTGACCTAGATACAAGTCTAGCAGGAGGAGTGGACCTGTAAGATATGCTCAAAATGAGTGGTGTCAAATGGGGTCTCTAGAGACAGATATTAGTTTCCACCAAGTCAGATTTCTTGATACAGTAGCAGAATTCTTTCTCCAGAAACCTGGAAGTATCAGGAAGACAACCCGGACATATTTATACCATGGTGTCATAGCAGAGACTATGTATTTGGGATAAAACATTTTTCCTAGGGCCTGGTTTTAGCCTAATGAAATATATCTTTTGGTCTATACTTAGATGACAGCCAGTGGATATTTACTGAACAAAAGAGGTTTAGTGAGTGAAAGAAGAGAAGAGGGAACTGAACATTCCTGAAGGCTTCCATACCCTCTCTAATACTAACCAGTTCTTAAAACCTGGGGCCAGTAAAATCCAGAGAAATTTAAGACTCCTCAAACTCTTTGTAGTCAGTGCTTTGTCGGTATATCAAAATTCCATTTATCAATGCTAAAACTCTGAACCTCTAAAGTTACTTCTGAAACTGTTTATCCTGTTATGAAACTGATGAAAGAAGCAAACCTGTATGTATTTTTTACTGTAAACTTAAATAATGAACTAATGAGCTACCAAGGTGATTATAAGGTATAACCAAGGGTTATAAGGAACACTTTTAAACTGTCAAATCTGTCAGCACCACAGCCCTCAAACCGAGATGGATAAATTTTACCTGTGTAAGCAAAAATGTGACAGCTTCCCAGCTACCCCAGGTCTCTCCATGGCTGTCAAAGCAGTATCAGTCTTCTGCTGCCAAACCTAGAATGGACAGAATTTTCTTGAGAATAGAAACTTATCGGGGGACCAGCCTACTTTGTCTAGGCAAAGTGGGACAATCAGTTACCGAGTGTCCTGCTTGTACCCAGTCTGGACAAGTCTTGACAGCAGTTAAGGTGCAAAACAGTTCTCCACACCCTGGCTGGCTTTGCTGCATTTCAAGCAAGCTACAGCATAAGGTATTCTGCAGTCATCTGCAGCTTCCTTGGAGGAGATACAGGGGTGCTGCTAAGAGCTGGCATATCTCTATTATGAGAAGCTTTTTTTAATTAAAATGCCATATTCTCAGATCCATGAAGTGTTTGATGATCAGGGAATCATTTTCTGTTTGGTATATCTAAATTAAGCTAAATCTGAACATATTAAAGAAGTTGATCCTTTATGAGGTAACTGATGGTTAACTTGTATGTCTAGTGCACTGTTATAGAATATAACAATTTTCTGTATGACTTACTTTACCAAATTAGCTACAGCTTACCAGTTTTACAAAATGCAAGAAGGTTAAGAGTATATTTTTATATTGGTCTTTGTTAACCTTAACAGACCTTAGATAAGGAGAAACTCTTTGTTAAACAGTTTTGGTCATCACCTTACTGTATCATAAAATAAGAATAACTCAGTCTCTGGTGTTTATATGTGATTCTAAGACATAGAGCATAACCATAATCTGTAGAAGGCAAACCACATTTTCACATTGTAAACATTTTACCTCAGTATACAAGCATTGTTTTATATCCTATCTTTCATAAACCTTGTTTTCGACCAGGATGTGAATGATCATACAAAAATGCATGCTAATCTAAAATATATTGAACACCTTATGTCTTCTTGGTGGGGCCAGTCTATGTGGGACTTTATTTGAGATAGGTAGTAAAGTAATATGACCCCCTCTTTTCCATCCTTAGTCAAATGGTTGCGTCCCACTTGGTTTTACTTAATGGTGACTGTGCACATGTTGTTTTCTAGAGCAGTTTAAATTTGCAGTTATCAGTCTGAAGTTAACTTTTGTTACAGAGTTTTAACTGTACCCAATTACTCAGCTGTTTTTAATAAGATAGAACAGCATAAAACAACCTCTGTCATTGCATCAGATTTAATACTAGAAAGGCCCAGGGACAAATTCTGAGCATAGGCAGGTAACCTTAATAGCAATTCCTGACACATGGAAGATACAAATCCAGGCATCACAGACTAGTCAGAAACAAACATTGCATGGCCACACGCATTTATACACAAGAAAAAAAAATATCCAGGCACAATGCACCCATCTATACAAAGTAGACAGGAACTTTTAAGAAACCATAGGAATAAAAGATGCTTCCAGGCCACAACATGGCTCCTCTTGGGTCAGAGCAGGTAGCACAACTTGGTTCCTGAGAGAGAGAGATACAGAGATACTAGCTCCCTTCAAGCCCCCCTCCATGTGTCAGATTGAGAGACTGATATGGAAAGCATATTATTTCTTCCCTAACTTTATTCATATGACAGATGAGTGTTAGTATAACATGGGTTCTCTGAGACATACACTACCTCCCTATCAACCTCTTTCATATGGCAGTGATTTGGAGAACACACTAGTTCGTTACATCCTCTATTTGAGGGGTCAAGGATTAGAGAATTTGAATTATGAGAGACAGACATGATTTCCTTCCAAGCCTCAGCAGTGGAATGGTCTTAGGGACAGAACACACAACTTCTCTCATTCAATCCTCTGTAGGACAGATCAAGTTATAGTTACATAGATTCTGAAAGACAGCTCCAAGCTTTCTACAAGCCTCCTCATTAGGACAGCCTGGAATGGAAAGCACACAACTTCACTCCTACCTTTTCCATAGGACTGATCAAGGAGAGCATGACATGAATTCTGAGAGAAAGAACTAGTCCCTCCTCCTCCACAAATACATCATATAGGGCTGACTGAGATATAGAGTGCACTAGTGCACTCTTAAAATCATCCTTCGAACAGATCATACTTAGGATGACATGGATTCTAGCAGACAGAACTAGTTCCTTCCAAGTATATACACTGAGGTAGAAATTATATTAGCTCCATTCTAAACTCATAGGACAAGGCAACTGAGGAAAACATGGATTCTGAGAGTTAGATGCTAACTTCTTCCAAACCTCCTCCATCATATAAATGGAGGTGGAGAACATGTTAATTTACAATTTGTCTCCTGCGTTGAACAGACATAGGTAGAATGATATGAATTCTGAGAGACAAACTCTAGTTTCCTCCAATCATCTTCATTAGGAGATACTAGAGGTAAGAATACAATAGATAGCTCCTAACTTCTTCTGTTGTAGAGAACAAGTTTGAACTATATGCATTCTGAGAGACAGATACTAGTTTCATCCCTCTCTTTTGCATAGGAGATACTGAGTGAGGTTTAGGGCATTTTAGATTACTTCTATCCTTATCTTTAAGATAGATCATGGGTATTAAAACCTTGGTTCTTAGAGAGACATTACTGCCCTCCAATCCTCTTTAGGAGAGTGGACTGTGTTGAAGAGCTCCCAAATTCCTTTTTAACTTCTACATAAGATATATCAAGTTATGATGATATTGATTCTGAAAAGCAGAGCCTAGCTTCTGCTAAGCCTCCTCCATTGGATTCAATGAGGTGGAGAGTACATTATCTCACTCTTAATCTCTAATCTTGGACTGACCAAGTTAGGATGCCGAAGATTCTAAGATACAGACATTAGGTACATCCAAGTCCCCATCATGTCTTAGAAGGATGGTGAGCATTTTCAATCACTTCTAAAGTTAAGCATAGGATAGATCAAGGTTAAGATCACAAGGATTCTGTGCATTAGAACCAAGTTCTCTCTGAAAATCCTCCTTAGCGCAGACTAAGTGTCAGGATATATTAGCTCACACTGTACCTCCTTCCTAGGATAGATAAAGTTAGGATGACAGTCATGCCAAGCCTTCTGCGAAGGACTATATTGAGGTAAAGAACATACGAGGTCATCCCTGTCCTCTTCAGTTGATCAGTCAAGGTAGCACAAGATGGATTCTGGAGGACAGACACAAGCTCCCTTCAGTCCTCCTCAGTAGGACAAACAGAGCTTGAGAGCACATGCTTTTACTCCTATTATTCTTCATAGTACAGATTAAGTTAGGATAACATGGATGGTAAGAGACTGATTGACACTAATTCTCTCTAAGGCTTCCTCATATGTCAGACTAAGTGGCAAGCCCAGTAGGTTGCTTTTAATCTGCTACAGAAAAGAGACCAAGGATAATAGAACTTGGATGTTGAGATAGAGATACCAACTCCCTTCAATTCTCATCATTAAGACAGCAAAAATGAAAAACATAGAAGTTCACTCCTAACATTTTTCACAGAATACATCAATATAGGCTTGCATGCATTTTGTGGGACATAATCTAGCTCCCTTAATGACTCTGCCTTATGACATAATGATGTTAAGGTCATACTAGGTCATTTGCTACCTGCTCTACAGTTTAGATCAATGTTTGTATGACATGCATTCTTAAAAGGACACTAGCTCTCTCCAAATCTCATCTTTGGGACATGCTAAAGTAGAATGTATTTTAGTTCACTCCTTCTCTCTGCATTAGAACAGAGTCAGCTAATCAAAAGTTAAATTCAAAGAGACTGATACAAGCTGCCACCCTGCCTTCTCTCTAAAAGAGATTATTGTGTACAATATACGAGGACACTCTGATCCTTTGTAACAGGACATATCAGTTGATGAGGATGTGGATTCTTCTAAATTTATCTGTAGAACAGATCCAAATTAAGACATTGTAGATACTGAGAGAAAAACATTAGCCTTCTCCAATCTTCCTCTGTAGGACACACTGAGGCAGAAGAAACACTAACTCTATATTAAAGTTTTCAGTAGAACAAATCAAGTTAGGGCGGCATGTTTTCTGAGAGATACCAGCTCTCACTAAACCTCCTGTAGGACAGGCTGAGATGGAGAGCAAACCAGTTCATTCCTATCCCCTGTAATAAAATAAATCAATGTTAGGATGCCAATTCTGAGAGACAGTCACTATCTCTTTCCACACACCCAAAGCAAGACAAACTGAAGTAGTTGAGTACACTAGTTCCTTTCTAGTCATCTGTAGTACAGACCAATAATCAGATGAAATGGATTCTGAGAGACAGACCTTAGCTCGAAAGTCCTACTCTGTGGGACACGCTAGAGTGCACAGTATGTTCATACTCTTTTAACCTTATTCGTAGGACAGATCAAAGTTAGGGCAACCTGAATTCGGAGAGAAAGAGAAAAGCTGACTCCATGTATCTTTAGTAATACAGACTGAGGTGGAGAACACAATAGTCCACTCATAACCTCCTCCATGAGAGATGTTAAGTTTCAGGAAAATGGGGATGATGTGGTAAAGTCCCTAGCTCCCTCCAAACCTCCTCTATAAATTATATTGTGGTGGAGAGTGCAGTACTTCAGTCCTGAACTCTGCCATGATAAAGATCAATTTAGAACAAAATGGACTCTGAGAGATAGATCCTAGCTCCTTACAATCCTCCTTTGTGAGACAGAATAAATTTGATAATTCCTCACTCCCTTTCTCCTTGGAATGACATATCAAAGTAAGGATGGCATGCATTTTGAGAGATAGGCACTATCTCCATCCAAGCCCCTCTGTAGAATCGGCTAAGGTAGAGAACACACTAGTTTATTTCTAACCTTATCCATATGATACATCAAGGATCAGACAGCATGGATTCCAAAAGTCAAACATATTTCCCCCCAGGACTCCTCTGTAAGACAGGCTTCAGTATAAACTAAGCTTGTTCACTCCAAACTTTCTCCATATCAAAATTTAATGGGATGGATTCTAGAATAAATTATAAGCTTGATCCATGCCACCTCTTTGGACAGAGAGAGGTGAGAGTGTACTAGCTTATTTCTGAGCTCTCCTGTAGACCAGATCAATATTTAGTTGACAAGGACTGAGAGATTGGACACTCACTCCTCCCAATCCTCCTTCCTAGGAGAGATTGACGTATAGTGCACAATTCATCACTCCTCTAATTAACCATAAAATAAATCCAGTTTAGGACAACATAGAATCTGAGAGACAGACTAGCTTTCTCCAAGCCATTTAGTAGGAGATAATGAGGTATAGTGCGGACTACTTCACACCTAACATCTTCAGTAGAACAGAGCAAAGATAGGATAGCATGGTTTCTAAGAAAATGACAGGAGGTCCCTTCAAGACTCTTCAGTATGAAAAAGGCAGGTGGATTGAACATTTGTTCACTGTTAGTGAACTATAAGAGAGATCAAAGTTAGGACAAAGAAACAAAGTTTCTGGCTGTGAGAAATTACCTCCAAATGTACTCAGTAGGACAGACTTAAGTAGAGAACATATTAACTTACTGCTAATTTCCTCCAAAACATAGAACACAGCAAGAATGACATGAAATCAAAGATAGACACTGCCTACTGCCTGTTAATTCTTTTTGTGACAGATTGAGATGGAAAGCTTGATATGTCACCACCATATTCTTTCTAGAACAGGTCAAGTATGGTGAGATAGCATGCAATTCACTGAAAGACTACACCATAAGATATACTTAGGTAGAGAACACATTAGTTCATTCCAAAACTCCTGCATTGGATCAAGTGAGGAAAAACAGGAACTCCGAGAGACAAAAACTAGCTCCCACCAATCCTCCTGTGAACAGACTGAGTATGCGAGGGTACTAGCTCACTCCTGTCCATGTTTGCAGTACTAATCAAGTTAATATGTCACTGATTCTCAGAGAAAAAGAAACAGTAGCTCCCTGCAAGTCTGCTCTCAAGAACAAATTGTAGTGGAAGATAACACTGGGTTACGTCTATCCTCCTTCACATTTCAGATAAAGTTAGCATCACATGGATTCTGAGAGAAAGACATGAGCTCTTGCCAAGCTTTATCTGTATGACAGAATGAGGTGACAAGCATACTACATCACTCCTAACTTCCAAGGTTGGACAGATCAAGGATAGATAGGGCAGCATGGATTCAAAGACACAAAGAGTAACTCTACCCTGTCTTCCTCAACAGGATATACTGAACTATTTATTTATTTATTTATTTTTTTAATTTATTTATTTATTAAGGATTTCTGCCTCGTCCCCACAACCGCTTCCCATTTCCCTCCCCCTCCCCCAATCAATTCCCCCTCCCTCATCTGCTCAAAGAGCATACAGGGTTCCCTGACCTGTGGGAAGCCCAAGGACTGCCCACCTCTATCCAGGTCTCGTAATTGATCACACTAAGTTACTTTCATTCTTATCCATAGGGGAGATCAAGGTTAGGATACCATGGACTCTGAAAGACAGATATTAGCTCTTTCCAAGACTCCTCAGTAGATGAAACTGGGCTAGGAAGCAAACTATTTCTCTCTAAAATTCTGCCATAGAGTAAATGAAGTTACAAAGGTATTGATTCCGAATGATGGTGACTAGCTTCCACCAAGCCCCCTCTACTGGATGTACTGAGGTTAAGGCCACTATACTTGACTTCTACCCACCTCTCCTAGAAGGACCAAGATAGAATCATGAGGATTCTCAGAGACATCTGAGAGCTGCTTTCTATCCTCTTCTGTAGGGAAGACCCAAAGTGCAGAGCAAATAATTCCATTCCTAACCTCATATTTAGGAAAGAAAAAGAAAGGACAAAATGAATTTTATGCGATAAACAATAGCTTCCTCCATGTCCCATGCAACAGACTGAGGTAGAAAGAACACTCATTAATTTCTATCCTCCTCACTAGGATGGATCAAGGTCAGGACAACATGGATTCTGAGAAACAGATGTTAGCTCCCTATAGCCTCTGCTTAGGATAGACTGTGCAGTACAGTACATAGGGTCACTCCTAAAGTTAACCCAAGGGCATATCCAGGTTAGCATGGCATGAATTCTGAGAGACAGACTCCTAAAGTTAATCCAAAAGCATATTCAGGTTAGCACGCCATGAATTCTGAGAGAGAGGCTTGACTGTCCTTTAAGCTTCTGTCATTGTATAGACTGAGGAGGTGAGCACCATAGTTCACTCTGTGCCTCTTCTACTGGAAGATGTAGTTTGAAATATTAGAAGATGGCAGAAATAAATGATCCCTCCATCTCTTTTATACAAGCTAGACTGGAGTAGATGAAGCTATTTCTTACTTTTATCCTTTTTCTGTAGCAAATAGATTAATGTGATAATAAACTTGAATGTTCAGAGATAGACAGTAACTCCCACCAATCTTTCTCCATAGCAAAGCCTGATGTAATGAACATACTAAATCATTCATAGCCTCCTCCCCAGCATGAGTCAAGCTTAGCACAATATGGATCCTGAGATACAGATACTAGTCACTCTAAGACTCTTCAGGACAGACATATGAGGTTTGAAACCTAGTTTACTTCTAACATTAACTGCAAGACTGATCAAAGAGTTAGGATAGCTATGAGAGAAACTAACTTCCTCAGAGTCTACTGAATAGGACAGAGAAAAGTAGAGAGCACATAATTTTACTTCTAATCTCTTCTACAGGACAGAGCAAAGTTAACACAACATAGATTCTGAGGGACAGTCGTTTGTTGTTGATCTGTCCTATAGAGGATTTGCTGATAGAAATTGTGTGTTCTGTCCCTAAAACCTTTCCACTAGTGAGGCTTGGAGGGAAATAATATCTGTCTCTCATAACCCATATTCTGCATTCCATAAGTATAGATTGAGGTTAGCACAAAATGAATTCTGGGTGACAGATATTAGCACCCTACAAACATCATCTTTATGATGGAGTGAGGAGTAAAGCACACTATTCAACCCTCAACTTGTTCCATTGGAGTGATAAAAAAGGATGATGTGGATTCTGAGATACAAACATTAACCATCCTCTTTCAAGTATCCTTTGCAGAACAGAAGGAGGAAGAAAATACTTTATTGGTTCCTTTCAAAAATATTACATTTGGCATATCAGGATAGGACAACTTGGATCCTGAGAGATAGTCACTAGATTCTACAAAGCCACCTCCATGTACAGACTAAGGTGGAAAACACATTAGTTTACTCTTTCACCTCCTTTCTTTAACATACAGAATTAGAACTATGTGAAGTCTGAGAGACAGACTTCAGCTTCTTCTAATCTTCTTCATTAGGAAGACAGGAGTGAACAGCACACTAGTCCAACCTTAGTCTCCACTGTTGTATATGTTGGGTGTGGCTACATACATTCTGAGAAATAAGCTCCCTCCAAATGTTTTCCAAGGGATACACTATGATGTAGAGCAGTTTTCATTCTAGCCTTATCTGAAGTATTGATCATGGTTAATAGAACAGGGGTTCTGAGATGCAGACAGAATGGTTCTCTACCAGCATCCTCAGCTGAGCAAGCTGACACTGTGAGTCAGCAATTTCATCCATCACTCGATCCATAGGATACACAAAGGGCATTCTGGGAGAAGAGCAAGGGAGTAAGAGAGTGAGGATGAGAGAGGTAAAGACAAATGTAGAAAGAGAGAGATAACATCTCTCTTCAAGCCCCCTTTTATATGTCAGATTGATCTAGAGAGCACACTCTTTCCCTCCTAACTTTATCCATATGAAAGATGAGTATTAGTAAAACATGGGTTCTGTGAGAAACACACTAATTCATTACAAACTTCTCTTATATGACAGACTGATTTGGAGAACATACTAGTTCATTACTTACTCTATATGACGGGTCAAGGAATATAGAATATGGATTATGAGAGACAGACACTACTACCCTCGAAACCTCAGCAGTGGAATGGTCTTAGGGACAGAACACACAGCTCCTCTCATTAAATCCTCTACAAGACAGATCAAGTTACAGTTACATAGATTCTGAGAGACAGCTCCAAGCTTCCTACAAGCCTCCTCATTAGGACAATCTGGAATGGAGAACACTCCAATCCATTTCTACATGACTGGTCAAGGAGAACATGACATGAGTTCTCAGCAAAAGGACTAGTCCTTCCTCCCCCACAAATATATCCTTTAGGGCAGGCTGAAATAGAGAGTGCACTAGTGCATTCTCAAATTATCATGGTTAGGACAACATGGATTCTGACAGACAGAACTAGTTTCCTTAAAACCTATAGGCTGAGGCGGAAACTGCATTAGTTCCCTTCTCAACTCTTAGGACATATCAAGTTAAAAATCATAGATTCTGAGAATTCAACACTAGCTTGCACCAAGCCTCCTCAACTATAAGATGGAGGTGGAAAACATACTGGTTTACGGTTTATCTCATTTGCTGAACAGACAGAGGTAGAATGACATGGCTTTTGAGAGACAAACTCAAGTTTGCTCAAACCTTCCTCATTAGGAGAGACTAGAGGGGAGAACACTATAGATCACACCTCATAACCAACTTCCTCTCTTGTAGAGACCAAGTTTGAACTGCATGCATTCTGAGAAACTGACACTAGGTCCACCCATCTTTTCCATAGGATGTACTGAGTGAAAGGTAGTGCACACTAGGTCACCTCTGTCCTTATCCGTTAGATAGGTCATGGGTATTAAATCTTGGGTTCTGAAAGAGAAGGATTACCTCCCTACAATCCTCTTTAGTAAACTGGACTGGGTTGGAGATCCTCCAACTTCCCTCTTTAACTCCTCCATAGGGCAGATTAAGTTATGATGACATTGATTCTGAGAGTCAGAGCCTAGCTTACTCCAAGCCTCCTCCATTGGATACAGTGACAAGAAGAATACATTATATAACTCCTAACCCCCTATCTGGAACTGACCATGTTCGAGAATTCTAATAGACATTAGTTTCCTTCAATCCTCCATCTGATAGACTGAAACACAGAGCAAATTGACAACATGGATTCTGAGAAACAGACACTAGCTTCCTCTAAGGCTCATTCATACAGCAGTCTGAGTTGGAGAGCACACTCATTCGCTACTATCCTCCTGTGTAGGACAGATCAAGGTTAGGACAATGTTGACAGAAGTTTCTGTCCTGCCCGGTCCCACAGCTATTCAGTCCCAAAGAAACACACAGAGGCCTACATTAATTATAAAATGTTTGACCTATTATCTCAGCCTTCTTATTAACTAACTTTTATATCTTAAATTATCCCATAATTCTAGTCTGTGTTAGCCACGTGGCTTGGTACTTTTTATCAGTGAGGCATTCTCATATTGCTTCCTCTGCATCTGGGTGACAACTGCAGACTGAGCCTTTCCTCTTCCCAGAATTCTATCTTGTCACCTTGCATATACTTCCTACCTGACTACTGGTCAATCAGAATTTTATGAAACCAATACAAGTGACAAATCTTTATAGGTTACAAGACCATTGTCCCACAGTTGAACAATATGGATTCTCAGAGACAGACAGTATCTCCCTTAAACCCTACTCTGAACAATAGCTGGAGAACATGTTAGTTCTTTTCTGAACTCCTCCACAGGACGTATCAAGTCAGAAAAATGGGATTTTGAGACTCCATCCCTGGTTTCCTCTTGTCGGCCTTATTTGGGTAGACTAGACTGGAGAACAATACCAATTTATTCCTAACATTTCCTTAGCTTGAAAGACAACAAAACAGCATGAATTATGGATTCTGAGAGACAGTTGCTAGCTTCCTCCAATCTTCAATCTTAGGATAGGCTGGACTGGATAGCACACTACTTTACTCCTCATATCCTTTGTTGTACAGACTGTGTTTGAACTGCATTCACTGTGAGAGACAATATTAGCTCCCTTCATCTCTTTTCCATAGGATGTACTTAGGTATAAAGAACTGTGTAAATTCTATTTTTAGCTGTAGGATAGATCACAGATTTAAAAAAAAAAACAACTGCATTTTAGAGACACACACTAAATCCATCATAGCCTCCCCAGTAGAACAGAACGAGGATGGATATACAAGTTCATCCTAACTATAGGACAGATTGAGGTTAAAACAACATAGATTATGAGTGAGAGGAGGAAAGAAAGGCAAAGAAAGGCAGAGAAGGAGAAAGTGATATAGGTAGAAAGGTAGAGGGAGAGAAAGAGAGAAGAAGAAGAAGAAGAAGAAGAAGAAGAAGAAGAAGAAGAAGAAGAAGAGGAAGAAAGAGAGAGAGAGAGAGAGAGAGAGAGAGAGAGAGATTAGCTCCTCCCAAGAACCTTTCACATATATAACTTATCTGAAAGGCATATTAGTTCATTTCTAATATTTTTCATGAGACAGATGAAGGTTATCAAAACACTGATTCTGTGAGACAGGCCCTACTTCCCTAAAAACCCCTTCTGTAGGACAGACTTATATGCAGGACATCCTAGTACATTCGTAACTTTATCTGTATGACAAACCTATGGAGACACAAATCCCTCCCTTGTCTTCTTCCCACCCAAACTCCCCCTCTTCCATGCACCCACCATTGATGCCCAAACTTTTGGAGATCCAAATCCCTCCCTTTTCTTCTTCCCACCCAAACTCCCCCTCTTCCATGCAACCACCATTGATGCCCAAACTTTGGAGACCCAAATCCCTCCCTTGTCATCTACCCATACAAACTCCCTCTCTTCCATGCACCCACAATTGATGCCCAAACCTTTGGAGACACAAATCCCTCCCTTGACTTCTATCCACCCAAAATCCCTCTTTTTTCACACACTCACCATTACTGCCCCAAACCTTTGGAGACCCAAATCCCTTCCTTGTCTTCTTCCCACACAAACTCCCAATCTTTCATGCACCCATCATTGATGCCCAAACATTTGGAGACCCAAATCCCTCCCTTGTCTTCTACCAACCCAAACTCCCCCTCTTCCATGCACCCACTATGACTGTTCCTAACCTAGTGAAGAACAAATCTCTCCGTTGCCATTCACCCACCCATCTTCCCTCTCTTCTCCTATAACCATCATTTTTCCTTCCCTTTCCTGGTTTCACCTTTAGTCACTGTAAAAGACACATAGCTTTTCAACTAAATTGAATTTATTTTCAATTTAAGAAATTTATACCAATGCAATTTTCTTTGTCATATTTGGGCATTCCCCGTCTTCATGATAGCCATCTTATTGGCTCTCCCCCTCATCGGCTGCTGCGACCATGCTTGCTTCTCCAGTAGTGTGCACCTCGGCTTCCTTTTCAGGCTCTTTCTCCTTAGGTTCAGGCATTGCAGTAAGAGCATTCACTTTGATTTTCTTCCGTTCGCGGGCAGCTGCCTCTTCGGCCTCCCTCTTTCTCTTGTTCTTCTTCTTCCTGTGTTTGCTTTTCTTGTGTGCCTGGAATGGCAAGAGGTGAACACAAGAATTAGTTAATAGAGGGAGAAGTCAGGAGAGGCATGTGAAGGACACTTTGTCGGAAGAGGTGAGAATTGATAAGGGATTTATGCCAGGAAGGAGAGAGGTAGTGACTTTAGGTAAGAGTAAATGAGTAGAGGAGGGAGCTCCAGTAGGGTTCGTCAACTCACCTTTCCGCACGACATGTAAGGTGGATACTGCTTTAGAGCTGCCTTTGTCTTCATCATAAGGACTGGCCCATTCGCTGCCATTGGAACATCACTACAGGATGTTGGGAGGTCCATGTCGGACAGTGATTCCTTAGATTCCTTTGCTAGACTCTCCATCACCAAGTCGCATGAGCGCGTGTTGTTTCTCCCTCGAGGGGCTGTGAACAACTGGCAGGGTAGGGAAGGCCACACCCTCAGACCTGAGTCATCATCAAGGTCTCGACCAATAGTAGGTGAGCTTGTGCTCTGACATCACAAAGCCTGGTTCTGACCCACAAGAATGCCTGGGGAAGGAAGGAACAAATAGTGGACTGTACCACTCCTGACACTTTGATGATAGGGGGAAGATATTGAGAAGGCAAAGAGAGTTTGGGTTTAGATGGAGACTTTGTTTAATAACTCTAAGGCAAATTTTCCACCTCAACCTTTTTTTACATATCTACCTTTGTTGTGGTAGAACACATGACAGATCATTTGCTTCTCCAAATCCTTCAACAATACAATCCCTGTCAATGG